>NW_022196914.1:50607783-50653435 GCF_008632895.1 Mastomys coucha
TTGAGCTCAGAAATCTGCCTGCCTCTGCCTCCCAAGTGCTGGGATTAAAGGCATGCACCACCACTGCCTAGGTGTGTATCTCTCAATAAATATGAATTTTTATTTCTTAGATGTCTTCCTTTAGGAAGAAATTTTATCGACTGTAAAAAAAATAATGTAAAAGGATACTACATTATAATCATGAAGACATGAAACACGAAGATGTGAAACAAAACACATTTTTAAAAACTATAAAAAAGGACTTAATACCTTTTTTTTTAGCAAGAGTAAGCACATAGCAATAGAAGCAAACAAACAGACATATGATGGAAGAAGCAGAAGCCTCCTGACAGGCTCAGGTGTGAGCCATTACAGAGGTTGGTGATGAGATATGGCATTGTCTGCTGACCTGGCCCTCCAGCTAGGGTCTCAAAACGCTGAGCCCTGCAGAACCGTCTCACAGCTGAGAACTTCTGAGTGCTCTGGGTGCCCAGAGTCCTGGAGGTGGCATTTATAAAATAAAAAATAAAAAAAAAAGGCATCTCTTAGTGTACATTTGTTTTCACTCAGAACCACTGCAGCTGAGGAGTGGTTCCGAGCCCAGCAGAAGTCACATCTATTTACCTGTACTGACTCATGCTGCTGGTACTTTCTCCTGGCTTACAAAACCCAGGCACAATTCTCAGCCTAAATACATACAGCAGCTACATCCTGAAGGCAGAGGTTGAAGAGAGTTACCCTCAGTGGCCTCCTAATTTCCTTACATGATAAGGAGTTTCTCTAAGACACTCAGAGGGGGCTCCCCCTTCTCTACATAATGGGGTACTGGGAAGACGGAAGACGGGGGGCTGATATTGGGATGTAAAGTGAATAAATAAACTTAAAAAAAAGAAATTCGACATTCTTTGTCTTCTACTGACATTCCTGTGGCATTTATAACTTTCTCTTGAATAAAGTGAAATGAACACATTCCTATGACTTCTAGACACTTCGTTCTTTTGCATAAGATTATAAATCGATTCCATAAAACTTCTATCTGCAGTGTGTAGATCGTTTAAGAAGAGCAAAGTAGTGTTCTCAAGTAGTAAAAACGTAACCATCCTACATAGTTATCAACCACTGAGCTTTCTTAAAAAAAAAAACAAAAAACAAAAAAAACCCTCAAATTCTGGAAAATTGTAACAATGAACTACCAAAGGAGAATAATTTAAATCTTCCCTGTATCCGTAAGTACATGTTTAAATGTAGATGTATTTGTTTATTTCTTGAAATTTATTTCCAAGACAAAGCCTCATGCTGTAGCTCAGACTGGCCTAGAACTTACTCTATAACCCTAGATGACCTCAAATTTCATGGAAATCCTCCTGCCTCATCCTTTTGATTGCTAGGATTACAGGTGTGAGCCACTACACCTAGCTAATGTAGTTGTGCTTACTATGTTTTATGTCATTCATGCCTTCTCTTGGGAAGGAATGGAACCCACCTCCAGTAGGAAAGGTTTAGCATGCTGTGCCATGTTTGTTAAGCATTATTAATTTCTTTTTTATTATTACTATTATTATGTATTATTATAAGTAATTTGTATATAGCATAAAACACTTTTTTAAATTGATTTAAGCTTTATTGCATTATGATGAGAAAAGATACATAATTTCAGTTTATCTGAATTTGTTAATATTTAAAAACATATTTTAAGTAAATAGAATTTCATCACATTATTCTTTCCCTTTTGTACCCCAACTCCTCACAGAGACCCCCTTAATACCTACAATATCTTTTTTCTTATTTTGTCATATACTTTAAAATTTGTAAAATATTGTAACAATAAAAATGAGTATTATAAAAGTTGTTTGACATAAACAATCTATTAAACAGTCTTATGTAGATGCTTATCTGCAGCAATACTGAAAATACATACATTTTTCTCAATATAAATTTTAAATAACTCCAAACATATTAGCTGTATATTTTAAAATAATACATCACTACTAGTTTTTTTAATGAACATAAATAGATAAAGTCTTTTTGTTTGTTTGATTGTTTTGTTTTTAGTAGAGTTTAAAATCTCGGCTCTTACTGTGGTACAAGCCCAAAATAAGAACAATTTTTAAACATTGGAGTTCATCATAATAAGACTATACTTCAATACCCCTCACGTCACCAAAGGATTTTACCTCCCTAGTAGCTAAGCTAAGAGTCAACAGTTCTGCTGTGCCAAGGAGTGAATTGTAGGCACAATTTTTTGGATACAGATTTCCTGCTATGCTCAAAGCTATTTCACTGGAGTGATTGTCTTCATTCTCAGCCCACAGAGAACAGGCTACATTCATTTAAGAAATGGTGTGTGTATTAAGATGGCCATCCAAAATGATGTGTATATTGAGATGGTCTATCTGTGAAGTCATTTACCAACTGTTTAAATGAACAATGGTTCTGCTTGGAGGGTGGCACAGACATTAGATGAGGGTAAGAATCTGGTTCATTGGCTGTGATGATTTTGAAAAACATCCATCTCAGAGAAAGAGTAACTTATAAAGTTCTCTTCTTCAAAATTGATGCGATAGTTAACAAACATCAAGCAAAGCATTCAGTCTCATTCTTTGTTGTTCTCTAATAAAGCACTTCCCAAGTTAATTTTTTATGTTTCTTTTGGCTGTATAAATAATTTTGGAATATGTAAGCTGTTCTGAAAACCACAGTAGAGTGTAAAAACATCAAATAAACAATCCTACTAATACAGAGGCTAAGATAGGAGAAGCATGGTTTCAAGACCATTAAGTACCAGGCAAGACACTGTCAAGCACAAACAAGCAGAAAGTGTATATGGATTGTACAATACTGGACCTATTTCTCCAATTACCAAATTAGAGAGACCACCAGATGATAGCCAACAAATATCCAATTCCTCATACTTTTGAATTTGAATAGATTAGGATAAGTTGGTAATATTAATTTTCATATTAAGAGATATTAACTAAAAGTAATTGTTACTTTCTGCTATTTTTGTTTTAAGAGGTGGAATTAGGTTTGTGTGAGTTTGTTGAAAGGTTACTTTCTTGCTTCTTCTAGGGTGTAGTTTTGCTCCCTATGTTAGTGTTTTCCCTCTATTATCCTTTGTAGGGCTGGATTTGTGGGAAGATATTGTGTTCTTTTAGGGTCTGTACGAGATCTGCCCAGGATCTTCTAGCTTTCATAGTCTCTGGTGAGAAGTCTGGTGTAATTCTGATAGGCCTGCCTTTAGAGGTTACTTGACCTTTTTCCCTTACAACTTTTAAAATTCTTTCTTTGTTTAGTGCATCTGGTGTTTTGATTATTAATGACAGGAAGTTTCTTTTCTGGTCCAGTCTATTTGGAGTTCTGTAGACTTCTTGTATGTTCGTGGGCATCTCTTTCTTTAGGTTAGGGAAGTTTTCTTCTATAATTTTGTTGAAGATATTTACTGGCCCTTTAAGTTGGGAGTCTTCACTCTCTTCTATACCTATTATCCTTAGGTTTGGTCTTCTCATTGCGTCCTATATTTCCTGGATGTTTTGGTTTAGGACCATTTTGGTTTTTGAATTTTCTTTGACTGTTGTGTCAATGTTTTCTATTGTATCTTCTGCCTCTGAGATTCTCTCTTCTATCTCTTCTATTCTGTTGGTGATGCTTGCATCTATGACTCCTGATCTCTTTCCTAGGATTTCTATTTCCATGGTTGTCTCCCTTTGTGATTTCTTTATTAATTCTATTTCCATTTTTAGATCCTGGATGGTTTTGTTCATTTCCTTTACCTGTTTGATTGTATTTTCCTGTAGTTCTTTAAGGGATTTTTGTGTTTCCTCTTGAAGGGCTTCTAGCTGTTTACCTGTGTTCTCCTGTATTTCTTTAACGAACTTATTTATGCCCTTCTTAATTTCCTCTATCATCATCATGAGGTGTGATTTTGGATCTGAATCTTGCTTTTCCAGTGTGGTGGTGTGTCCAGGACTTGCTATGTTGGGAGAATTGGGTTCTGATGATGCCAAGTGACCTTGGTTTCTGTTGCTTATATTCTTATGCTTGTTTCCTGCTGTCTTGTTATCTCTAGTGCTACCTGCCCTGGCTAAATCAGACTGGGGCCTGTCCTTCTTGTGATCCTGGTTATGTAAGAACTCCTCAGAGTCAAGCTATCTCTGTGATCCTGTGATCCTGGGTTAATTAGAGCACCTGAGAGCACAGCTTCCTCTGGGAATTATGGGACTCTCTTCAGAGTTTGCGCCCAAAGTCTGCTCAGGGCACAAGCCTAGACAGACTGGAAAGAACCAGTGCCACTATCTGGTGTAGTTCTTGTGTGCCTGAGTCCCCCTGGTCCCTGTTATTCCCAGTGTCAGGACAGATGTTGTGTCCTCCTCACCACTGATCCTCTGATCCTGGGTGTATTAGAGCACCTGGGAGTGGAGCTTCCTCTGGGTGTTGTGGGACTGGCTGCAGAATTTGTGCCCAAGGTCTGCTCAGGGTACTGGCCCAAATAGACTGGAAGCAACCTGTGCCACTGGGCTGGCAGAGTTCCTGGGTGCCTGGGTCCCGCTGGTCCCAGTTACTCAAGCATTATTAATTTCTATGAGGTCACGGAAGCAGTTGTTAGGCAGCTGCGGGGCACTAAGAATGGAGGATTTCAGAGGTTTCTATATTATTAGGAAGGGCTGTTTGAGGCTGAAAGACACTGAGAAGACAGCAATGGTTGGAGACAGTAACTAATTTACTTTTCTTACCTAATAGGCAGGATGGTAACAGACTGAGGCCAAGGCAGACTTGACTGCTTCATTGTTCATTACTCCTGAGAGCTTTTTCAACCAGGTCACTAGATTTTCATGATTAAGTTGTATCGTGTTTGAATCCTTGACACAGTAAGGAGAAAAAGAAACCACCTGTTTACGTGGCAGCACAAGTCCTGACCAGGGAACCCTTTGTATACCACTCCCAAGACAGAGCTAAATACAAGATCAATGGCCCTTGACTCCAATGCTGGTGATGTGCCGATCTGGGGTGGGGGTGAGGGAATCAAATGGAAATCATGGTCATTACAAAGTGTTCAGGGCAAGTTAGTATGTGGTCAGTGACAAGCATACAATCTGGGAAGCTGAGATGGAGAGTCATCTACACAGACCTATGTGTTTGTAGTTCCATCAGTTCTTCTGTGAAAATTGCCAGCCACCCTCTACTTTGTAACTTCTCATTTTCCTGCAGAAAAATTTACAACTTGTAACTACTTTGCTATAGGCTATCATATTTTCCTCTTCAGGCAAAATAAATTCAGGGAAAGGTAGAATTCAGGTGTTATATGACTGAGTCGTTTAATCCTCCTTTATCTTTTTATTAGTACATATTAATTATACATAATAATGGGTTTCATCACCAATTCATACAAGCCTATAATGTATTTCAGTCATGTTTACTTCTCTTTATCCTCTCTTGTCCATGTCCCTTTCCTGTTAGTCCCATCTAGACCCCTCTGGATTCATGCATCTTTTTTTCCTGTTACTTTTAAAGCTTCTCATTTCATGCAATGGTAAGTAAAGGGATATTTTTGGAAGTGAGCAGGAACCCAGAATGTTCGCTTGAATTTCTTCTTTCCCCCATATTATGTTCTGATTTTTTTCTTTACTTCCCAAGTCAAGTAATAAGCTTCACAAATAGCGATTTCTACAGCAAACCTACTTGACCAAATGTAGGGGCAGCCCAATGATCCAAGTACTTTTATATATCAAGATTATATATACATGTAGTATATATATGTATACATACACACACATACATATATATGTATATTTGCAAGTACATTTATTCCTCAAATCCCATTACCCCAAAGATAGAAATTTCCTTCTAGGGAAGGGTAATGACATGGAGCCATTATGCTTTGTGGCAGGTTTCATGTGAATGTACAAGACTAAAGATATTTCAACATAGTTATTAGGTAGCATACCTTTAACTTGTTTAAATACCTCTGATATTTAATTACCTGTACATGTCTCTTAGAGGTTTAGATTGGAAGAAGCAGGGCATTTGGGTCAAGTCCACCAGTGGTACAGCCCTGGTGTGGCATATAAATGAACCACTCTGATTTTGAAATCTCTATGTTAAAGAGGTAAAGTAAAAATTAAATATCATACAGAGAAAGTGTCTAGCTATAGGTTCTAGCAAATTAATAGATACAATTATTTTTATTTTATTTATTTTCTGGTGTGTGTGCATGCATGGAAGTGTGCATGCATGGGTAGGTGCATGTATAACATAAGTGGGTGCATGAATATGTATGCTTCCTCACCTGTGTGTGCATCTTCATGTGTATGTTGGGGTGTGTACATATGCACATGAATAAATGCATGTTTGCAGGCCTGAGGTTAGCCTTGGGTTAAGCCAGTGAGCCAAGGAGATGGGCTCTTCCAGCTTCCCTAGTAGTGGAATTACAAACACATGCTACAATGCTACATTTTTTCTACATAGATGAGAGCCTGAGTTCACTGACTATAAGCTTCAAAGCAACTCTTTACAACCTTTAAATAGAATTGTTTTTATAAGTTCAAAGATTACATTTTCTAAGCCAAACCTAGTCATGTCAGAGGAAAGGAACAGAGAGAGCTCACTGTGTAGAGTTCTACTCTGGTTCCCCAGCCTGCATGTACTTTCTCAGCTGTCTTACAGTGACCATGCGAATCTTAGCATTCCCTTCTTAAAAATGTCTCAAACTGAGGGAAAAAGAGAAATGATTTTTCAATATGGATGCTTGGTGTCAACATTTGCTAGCATTGTCAATATTCTGGGAAAACACGTGCTAAGTATTAATTATGAACAGCTAGAAAATAGAATACATCTAGATGTTAATGTTATGAGTTCAAAGAGGGAGGAAGTGCACAGGAGAAAGGAAACTGAATTTTGGCAAGCTCAGAAACATGGAAACATTATTCTTTCATGGTTTTCCATGCATTTGAATCTCTGGACAGTTTCTCAGTTACAGCTTGTTAACTGCAAGCATCAAAGCAAGTCCGCAGCTCACTTCACCTCATAGTCAGGCAACCCATCAGTCAGTAATGTATGAATTCCCGAGAAAGGAAGGGTTCTGAGCGAGAGGCCCATTTTCATTTTCCTCAGCAAGACGCTTGATCCTGAGAGCCTGTCATTCCATGAGGAGGCCCTGCTAATGGCCTTTCCTTTTGAAAGCTCTGCAATTCGTTGTTACTAGAGTTCTGAAGATGCTTGAGCTGAGTCCCTCCCATCTGCCACCCAACATCACAGCTCTTCCTGCCTGTGCCAGATGAAACCCTTTTAGTCCGGAAGCTTTCCCAGATTAATACCAGATCCTTAATCTCATACCACTCCCGACCCACTGCTTCTCAACTTTATTTTATAAATATGTGTATTGTTTGGGCTGAACTGAACCAAATTGTATTCTCCCCAAATTTGAGGATAACACTCAATTATAAGATCATAGGGTATTTAAGTTCAAAGGGTTTTTTGAGGTTTAGCTCAATCACCTTATTTTTCAGATTAAAATAAATCAAAACACAAACCCATTAAAGGAAAAATATCCTCATACTGTAGACGGCAGTAGAATCTGAGACAGGAAAAGAAAACCTGGGGCTAGCTAGCATCTGGCTCAGCAAACAGCTAGCTGTGTGGATTTCAGCTGCTCACTGGCCCTCTCTGTGCCTTGGTTTAAGTTAGTCTGCATATTGCAACATTGCAGACACTCTCCAAATGAATATAAAAAGCTTGGTAAATTTAAATAAATGTTGCCTGCTATAAAGTCACACCTGACAAAATGCAGACCAGAACCAGAATGCCAAATGCTTGAAGTCCAAATCCAGTGTCTCTTCTTTCAATGTGAATGATTGGGACTGTTACTGAAACTGCTGCATATCTTTAGCATACCCCGAAGTATGCCAACGTTCTGAGAACAACCTAAGCATCCTTCAGGGGTGGCTGCCTCCCAGACAGATTAGAATTCTTTTGAGACAGGTATGTAGGAGGGATTTTGTTATTGTTTCTTGCCTCAGGAAAAGATTCCATCAGTAAAGCAGCAATAAAAATGCTACTTCTATTAAGGGGAAATGATTAACACTCCTTTAGTTAGGCAATAGTTTCCCACCCATTTCTAAATCTGGCCTCACAGGAACTAAACCACACAGATGGGGAACCAGAAACCAAAATGAAAAAAAAGAAGAAGAAGAAGAAGAAGAAGAAGAAGAAGAAGAAGAAGAAGAAGAAGAAGAAGAAGAAGAAGAAGAAGAAGAAGAAGAAGAAGAAGAAGACGAAAGAAGAAAAGGAAAGAAATAGAAATAAATTGACATTGTGAATAGATGTGGTTGAAATTCTTCATCTGGTTTGTCTCAGCTGGTTGTAAAAGTTATGCAGATTTGAACTGAGTTGAAAATCCAAGCAAAATATTATGAGCCTGAAGTCACAAGTATCAAGCTTGAGGAAAACTGAACCAAGGCAAGCTCAAGTGTCAGGTGTTGCATGTCTTTTCTGAGAGCAGTAATTCTAGCAGGAAGATACATTCAACTTGCAAGAAAGGACTATGCCTTTCTAACTAATTATCACCTTTGTGTTTACGCTTCATGAGTCAGTGAGCTGGAATGATTGAAGCACATGTTGCTTAGAAACTCAGACATGAAGGAGTGAGCCAGAGCAGCAAGATGATGCTAAATGTGCCCATCCTGGCTGCCCCTGTGGAATCCAGCCTTCTCCTGGATTTAAGGTTTTTGAAGGAAGCATAAGTGCTTACAGAGCCTGCCAATGGGCCCACCACAGATTTGTGGTGATTACTTGAAAAAAGTAGTTCCGCATGGAAAGTAAATCAGTATATCTGAATGACTCCCATGATTGTTCTCAGTACAGAGTCTTAGCCATGCAGGTCAAGGTATCCATGGTGTCTTGTTTGAGCCCATAGAAATAAGACACTTCCCATCAGAACAATATGTGAGATAGGACATGTGATTTATCCTGTCTGAGTAATGAATAAAAGGAAATGCTAGTGGCTGAGATTGAGCAGAATGAAGACGTATTTTCTCTAAGCTCCAGGATGAAAAGTGAAAACAAGCCCGTGCTATAAAGCCTAATGGAATGTCAGAGGCTGAATCAACAAACAGGTACTTTTGATTTGAATTTTAACAAAGAAGCTATTTACTTGTTAAAAATCCACTAGCAAGGGTAGAACATAATAGGATATGACTATAATTCTAGCAGTACAGAAGAGTGGGAGTTCAAATCCAGCCTCAGTGACATAGTAAGTTCAAGGCCAGCCTGGGCATCATGTAGACCAGGTCTCAAGCAACCAAACCTAACACACATAAATAACTCATAGTGGCATTGCAACTATATTGTCACAGACTATACTTTGAGGAGGCTGAAGAGGTAACTTGGCAGTTCCGAACATTGCTACCTGGATTCAGTTTTCAGTACCTACATGGTAGTTCACAACTACCCACAACTCCAGTTCCAAGGGTTCTGATGCCCTCTTCTTTACTCGACATATACTGTACATACAAACAAGAAGACAAACATCCCCACAGACAAAATCTAAATAACACCATCTTACTAAAAGAAAAATCAAGTCTACCAAATAACATTCTTTCATGACTAGAATTTATATTATTGAAACAAATCAAATTGTGTCTTCAACAGTTCATCAAAGAATTAAGTTAGTTTATGATCTAAGAATATTTAAACATAATTTTAGCCGTGAAAAATTATAATAATTCTCATTCAGACTAGAAAATCAATCTAGTACAATTTTTTGATAGCTGGAAAAGGTGGTGCATACCTTTAACCTCAGGACTAGAGAAGCAGAGGCAGAAAATTGTCTATGAGCTAAGGGCCAGCCTGGTCTATATAGCAGTTTCCAAACCAGCCAGGACTCCATCATGAGATCATATCTCAAAAAAATTTAAAAAAATAAACAAATTAAATCCTCATTGGAATTAAATATACAAGTTATTTTTGAAAATAATATATTTGGAAGAAACTTGCTCCAAAGTAAAAGAAAACAAAAAATTTAACTCATATGTAAATGTGAGAGCAATTATATCTATTTGAAAATTCTAATATCCAAGTAACAAAGTCCTAGTGAAACAAATATTTCCTGGCTCACATAACTGTTAGTTGAGCTGAATGGAGAAGGCTTCAGTCAGTAAAGCCAGATGAGGCTTCACCAGTTTGTCTCGTTCCATTTCCTCCTGCGCTTCTGTTTGACGGGTCTGGCTTCCACCATATGAAGAGACAGCTGCAGTGATCCCAGGTCTCATCCGCAAACAGCACCCTATCCAGCACTTCTTCCTCCTGTCACAATAAATGCCCACATCTCACTCTGCACTAACCTGAGTCTGTCACTGAAGTCAGATAATCTTGATGCCCCGACTCACTTACATCTCAATTAATATCTCCATCTTCAGCCAATAACAGGTGGGGTCACATCAGAGTCCACACCTGGAGCCAGAAATAGATACAAACCCATTCAAACTACATCTCCCATAGAGTTGTAGAAAATTCATCCCAAATGTAACAATATTTGTTCTTAGGAAGAAGGAAGACAAAATTAATTACCTAGTAGGATGCTAACAGATAGCTACTGCCAAGTTAAACATTTTCTGGCTACCATGGAGAGATTAAAAACAAAACAAAATAAAAGGTGCTTAGAGCATGAAATTTTTTCTGAGATACAGAAGAACAAAAGCTACAGAAGTTAAAGACCTTAGCCAAAAGCAGTAAGGAAAGGCTATATGCAGACTCGATCTAAGTATGTGATCATAGCAGAGACATTAGAGTGGTCCAAAATATATCTTTAATAGTCCTTCATTTGAGCAGTTGGCTCTTAGATCAGTCATTCTCAACCTTCCTGATGCTGTGACTTTTTAATATAGTCTTCACGTTGTGGTGACCTCCAACCATAAAATTTGTCGCTATTTCATAATAGTAATTTTGCTACTATTATGAATCATAATGTAAATACCTGACATGCAGGATAACTGATATATGACCTCTTGGGAACCACAGGGGTGGGCTTTGAGATTTAAAAGCATTCTCCACTTCCAGTTGGCTCTCTTTTTCATGTTTGTGGTCAAGATGTGAGATCTCAGCTTCCTGCTTGCTTCCATGCCTGGTGCCATGTGTCCTTCTCTATTTAGCCTTCTGGACCCATAAGCCAAAATATACTTTCTTGTACAGATTTGTTGGAAACAGAAAAGTAGCAAATATACCCATTAAAGTTAAAAGCTTAGAACTATGAGGCAAAATACACACAGGCTAGAATCTCACTTTATATATAAAATACATATAATATAGATTATATAAATATTATATATAAGCATATAATATAATATACAATATATGTTATATATCATATGAAATATAATAATACATAATACATTATATAAATGTTATAAAAATATCTAATCTAATAATACATGATATATAATATATTATACTACTTATATATTCATATTATATATAATATATTATACAGTATGTTATATATTATATAAATATAACAATATATAAAACATATATGCATCTTTATCATTCTGAAAAAGCTTCCAAATTAAGGTAAAGAAAACAGGCGTTTCTGTTAATAAAAACATCAAAATTCCATGCCTCAGAAGCTATATTTGAATAGTTATTTTTGAGCCTACACCTACTGAATTAGCATTTCCTTGCAAAAGCGGCTGGAGAGCCTTACCTGGAGTATGCTGCCATGTTCAACTAAATTGTACATGTCAGAAATAGACACAGCTAATTGTATTAAGAACAACCATGAACAAGACTGAAGGAGTAAACTGTCAGGAAAGGTAAGGGGACAAATGAGACAACAGTCAGGGGAGACTTCATAGCTGCCTGAGCTCAGTCCCCATAGGCTCTCATTAAGAGCCTGATTCTGGGGACCTTAGAAATGAAGTTGGATGTCTACTTCACCTAGAACCAGATATCTCTGATAGACCCGTAATGACCTGTGTTCTAGAACATGTCTATTAGTGTCATTTTTGTGTTACTTAATCCAAGTACCACCAGAATCTCTTCCAGGACCATGAAAAAGATTAGTAAGCAGAACAGATCAAAGACTGAACTTCCTGAGATTTTAATCATTATTTATCTCCACCAATAAATACCTTTGCAATTTTAAAGTTCTCTTCTTTTGGGAATGCAGATCATCCAAGAAAACCTGGATTTTCTAGAGATCAGAAAATAAATATATTCATTTTTTGTTTTAATTTTGAGTTTACGTAATGAAATATAACATAAAAAAAAAACACAGCTTATATTAAATATCAGCTTAGGAAGTGAAGATAAAGGATGGTGGCTCATACCTCTAAACCCAGAACTAATGACAGGAAAATACCAGATATGAATACATTTTGGACACTATAGCAAGAATACATCTCATAACAGGAAATGGAGCTAAAGCCTGAGAACCTGAGTTCTATCTCACACAGGTCAAAGAAGAGAAATCCTGATGTTGCCGTCTGACTATCACTGACCACCACATGTACATTCTGTTGCAAGTACACATCTGTACACATACATACACACACACACACACACACACTTAAAATACATAAATGAAATAAAAATTATTTTTAAAATGTAAAGTTCAATCACAGTCACTACTTAAATATCCACTTTCAAGCATTAAAAAACATTAATATTTCTTTTGAACATACTAGGAAGGAGCACAAAGGATATAATGAGCCTATAAAATCTTTACTGTAACAATTTCACACTCATTACCTCATTCACTATGAAAAAGTGGGTGTTAGCCACCCTGGATATGAACCTCCAGAATGGAAGTGTGTGATGAAATCCAACATAATATCATGAAGTTGAAATATTACTTGCACAGAAACTGCAACAGAACTCCTCAGTAAGGCAACTGGATTTTTGAAAAATGTATCTTTATAATCTCACAAGGAGGCTATAAATTTATTTTAAAGAAGAGAGTGAGCGTGGTACATCTTGTGATATGACAGAGTGAAGTGTGCCTGCTTCCCATGGCTTTGTAAAACTGGAGGAAAGTTTTAGTGTGCAGGTAATTCTTGATTTAAATTGAACTTTTGCGTAAATTAGCTCAGCTGAGTTTTTGATGTAGATTAGTGAAAATCAATACAAGTTAGGTTGGGAAGATTCAAGAAGATCACAGTATGAGCTTCCAGAGATTGGTGGGAAGTTATGGAGCCTTCCAGTCATGAGGTGAGGCAGGTGTGTGTGCCTACGTGCAGGAACACACAGGTGGAAGCTTGCAGACTTGTTGGCTAATGGCTGCAGATGAAGATGGCAGGGCATTCTGTTGGCAGCTGGATTATAATAAATACAAAGAGAACATGTGATACCTCTTGTGCTCACTGCTCAGCAGATGTACCTGGAGGTCTGAAGACCAAGAATCACTCTCTTCTTCCTATGCTCTAACCTCTTGGAAAAAGGTCATTCTTAATCTTGCCCTATAAATTGAATTTATAGCCTCCAAGTATGATCCCTTATAGTAGCTGACATTTATCAAGAAATTATTTTATGTTGCAGACATCAATCCCTTAGAAACAATAGGTTTATTAAAACATCAGCCTGTGAGGTAGGTGCTGCTGTAATTTTCATTTTAAAGGTGGGGAATGAAAACTTATAAAAATTAATTAGCTTTGCCAAGGCCACACAACTAGAAAGCTATTGAAAGTATTTTTTGTTTGTTTTTATTGGTGTGAAGGTGTGAAGCCTGGAAGTCTAACTACAAAATGCATATTCTAAGAGAACACATTTATTAATTGCATTTTCCGTGGATAGCTAAGGTTTCAGAGACGTGGGGAGGAGGGGAATTAGACATGTTTAGAAATATATTTAGCATCTAAGTCAAAGAACTGTTATCTGGTCTACAGAAAAACTCCAGTCCAAAGCTCACAGGCTACTAAAGTGTCATATAATTTTAAAGAGGCAGTATGAATCTATAAATACTAAAAGTCTTTGTGTTAATGCTATGACTATTCCCCTAATGCCTTGACTTCAAACAGAAAGAACCTAGCATATTAGTTTTTGATAGAGAATTCTATTATACTCTGTATTTGGTTTCCTTCCTCACATTTGAATCAAGATGTTTATATTCTATCAGCACAGAATGAAAATCCCTGGATATTCTCTGTGTACACTTGCAAGGTCTCCAGTTTGCACTACTATATTCTGTTCTTGGGTTGCTAGAATCCTTGTGAGCTCAGAACATGACAGAAAATGACATCATCCATGTAGAAAATTTCCAAATTAAGGGACTTGAATATTTTAACTTTTGTTGACCCAGTACCAGTTTCTTACTTTGGTAAAAGGTATCCATTTCCTTTTGATTTTGCGTATATAAATTATTATATAAAAATGTGGTCTTCTTTGAAGTGGACACATGGTTCATAGCATATCTCATCCTTTGGACCATAGTTATTGGCCAAGAAATGGGAAGAAGACACAAACTAAGTAGAACTCAACTCAGAAGTGATGGAGATGTGGGATAGGTCCTGACTGCTGGAGGGTTGGGTGGGGCTACAGAACCAGGAATCAACTTGGAACTGCCAGAAGCCAGGGAAAGAGTCCACAATAAATGAAGTCAAGATAGAGAAAAGCAGGAGATAAGAGAGACCGGTGTTATTATTACTTGAGCCTTGTTTCCAGACATACTTAGCCTTCCCAAAGGTGCCATTAAACAAGCCTTTGCAGTCATTTAATCCAGCTTAACAATGGGACAGCCTCACTGACAGTATGCTAACACACTGTTCTCCATGATTTGATAAAGCTGAGGAAAAATGAAAAGAATCCAAAACAGATTAAAATCTGAAAATCACCCTTTACATACATCAAATGTGTATAATAGAAGATGGTTTATTTAGTTGGATATGATGGTGCATACCTACAATCAAAGTACTCAGCAGGCTGAGGCAGGACGAATGGGAGTTGGAGGTCAGCTCAACTATACAGCAAAATATTGTCCTGACCTAAAAACATTGTTTATTCGGACTATTGGAAATAATCTGCTCCAAATTAAAGGTATCTGAAAAGAACACAAGAAAAGTGTCAACTTGATTCATTCCTTCAAGTTTTCTATCTGGATTCCTTTAGATTTCCTTTGCATTGCATATGTTAATAAACATGACACAGAAAAAAAAAACCTGGAAGTTAGTCATTGCCACTTAAATGTTTAAAAATCTCTGTACTGCAAATACTCACCCAACAAGACAGATGTCTGGATGCCTCAATTGCTTGAGGGAGATCATGTAACGTATCAATGCTCATTGGCCAATACCATCATTGGATATCATATATCACAACAACCAGCTCTTTGATTAGTGGTGTTGCATTTGAAAACAGGGATGTTTTCACATCGAAAAACTAGAAAGTTCCATTTTATGCTTTCATTCTTTAAATACCCATATTAATTACTATTATTTTAAATTATGTGAATGCTATGATAATCTTTTGAATGAAATATCTATTCCAAAGACAATAAATATACTGCAAATCTCTGACATTGTATATTCCCTTGACCATCAGCAGCAATATACACGCTCTCTTTCCCTCCTTCTCTCCCCTTCTACCTCATTCCTCCCCTGCCCCCTTCCTTAAGAGCTCTTAGCCTGGAGGAGTTGAAAACCACTAATGGAAAGGCTTTGGTGCCTGCATAGTAACTAAGAAGACTCTTAATACCCCCAGGGGTCAGAAGGCACTAGATCCTCAGCAGGGTTCAAAGCTAAGACATTGTCTCTCGCTAATTAAAGCCTTTTGTGGAAGAATTTCACATCTTCTATTAAACCTTCTTTATACTTCAAACTTAAAAAAATAAATTCAGGTTTCCATCAGAGAAAGATGAACTCATTTTGCAGAACCCACCCAGTGTTCTACATCCTGGGTGACAGCATGAAAGGTGATACATTCAGCAGTGTGGACAAAGAACTTTACTGAGAAACTTAAACAAAGTGTACCCACCCACTATCTGCTGAAGACAATCTTATGACTCAAAGTCAGGTGATGTTAGGATTACATGTTTGCCGGTTTCCTTCCACACTTTTCATAGAGAGAAAAATTAAACCATAGCTGATGTCCCATGTACTTCCAATAAGACCATACATTTTAATCCCGACACAATAAAAGCTGCTTTAGTGTGCGGTTTTGTCCAGCCTTCACTTATTTAAATAAACACACAGGGAAATAATTCTGGTCTATGCTTACCTCTGTGCAGATAACAGCTTGACAAGAAAACTCAATTGTATGAATTTACTTGAACGCATATAAAATTGAGCAAATATGGGTCAACACAGCAAAATAAAATTTCCTGAGCATTTTTGTAATCCTAACTATTTTTATAATCTACTTAAATTATACTATAGTTTTATTGATAATTAGAATTGTGAAATATGCCCTGTGCAAAAATATCAGAAATATAAAACATTTTTTAAATTTCATTTTAATTACAGAAAATATCAGCAATATATTTTGATTATATTCTTTCACTTCTCCCAAACTCCTCCCACATTTTAAAGTTAATTTTTTTAACAATTTCACTACTCAAATGACTGCTACTGTTCCTATTTTTTGTGTACCCACGCACATCTCCAAATATTTGCAACTATCAGATTGCAATGAGTGCTTTTAAAATGAAAACTAAAAGTTTCACAGATCATGCTTCTATCAAAAGAAGATAATGAACCTCCAAAGCAACTGGAACTTTTTATTTCATGAACTACGCTCAGGATAATAGAGACATCCATTGTAAACTGTGTTCCCTTGTTCAGGATACCACAGTTAAAATTAGAAACATCTACTGAATCTATTTTCTATGGCCCTGGCCATGTTCTCATGTGGCATAGTCTGTAGTCAACAGTAAACCAGCCAATGTCAACCACACAACACTTCCCTCTTTTCCTGCCCCCGCTCCCCCATCAACATTCACTCTTTCTTTCACATCAGAAAGGAGAATACAGCAATGACTCTTAGGTGAAAAGTCCATCTTGGCGGCTCCTCCTTTGGCTGCCAAAACTACACTTTTGATTTTCTTCAGCACTATGGTTTCTCTTTTGCTAGCTCTTCTTTCTCTGCATCAATTCTCTCCACACAGTTCCATCTGGAGCTTTTTTCTTTCTGGATTTCTTCCTTTGGAGGCTTCCTCTTTTACTACCATCTATTCTTAAAGCTCTGAATTACACTTTTTTATTTTTTCTATATATTTTTAATTAAAACATAAGAATGTCAGTTCTACCATTCCCATTCTTCCCTCTAACATATCCCTTCTTCCCTTACCACTCGCCACACCCCCTCCCCACTTCCACTCAAACTTATAGCATCTTTTGCTATGGTTATTATTGTTATACATTACAGACAAAGTCTCTCTCTCTCTCTCTCTCTCTCTCTTTCTCTCTCTCACACACACACGACCTGCTGAGCTCAATTCTGTTGTTCCATGAATGTGAATTCAGAAGCAAACACTCTGTATTGAATAGCCACTCAGAGACTCATCCCAGGATGAGGTTAATTCTCTCTCAGCAGTTATTGGTCTTGGGGTTGGACTCTATGAAATTTCCCCTCCCCCTCTAAATAATTGTTTCCAAATATATACCTATATATATTTCTCTTCTTCTCTTTTCACCTTCCAAATTATTATTACCTACCTGGTATACATATTTATCTAATTCTTCCTAGGAACTCGAGCTCAGCATGATGTTATTTAGGGATACAATCTCTGGAAATGAATTAGGAAACAAACAAACAAACAAGTCATTTTAAAGTTGGTAGTACATTTGTCTTTCTAGGAGCCTTCCTTTCCATATTTGGACAAATAGTACTTAGTAAAGAGCCCACACTTCAGAAAGCATCAAGGAATTTTAGTTTAATTGAGTTGAATTTAAAAATGTCTTTACTTTGAGCAGCTACTCTTTGTTTATCTTTGAACTGCTAAAGATTAGTGTCAAATATTGTGCGTGAACAGTGATGAGTTCGTCCTACCTGAGGAATCTAATTCTTGTTGTCATGCACCAGTAATGTTTAATGTACTGATGACGAACTGCTTAAGTTCATCATCAGTAACAAGAGATGGCCATCTGGAGCTGGAGAGATAGCCCAGTGGTTAAGAGTACTGGCTGTTCTTCCAGAGGGCCTCAGTTCAATTCCCAGGATCCACATGGTGGCTCATAACCTTCTGTAATATAATCTGGTGCCCTCTTCTGGCATGCCTAGGTACATAGAACTCTCACATATATAAAATAAATCTTAAAAAAAAAAGGATGGACATCTCTCTTTACTTTTATACTTTGTTATAAAGTATTTTTTTTCTTTTAGAAATACACTCATAAGAAAGAAAGGGAACCAAGCAGTTTGAGACAGTGTTCATAGTTAGAGTGCTACCTAGGTTTGACTTATTTGCAGTGAAGACCATGTGAAACTGAAGGTGATTTGTGAGTGTTGGATAGCGAGTTTATAGTAGCCAGTGACCGTTCTGAAGACATTGCTAATAGAGGGCTGGAAGGGAGTCATCCCAGACTCCTACTTAGCCAGGCCTTTATTATCATCCTGCTGTTGGATTAAGGGAGGAAGTCCCTGAAGTCCCAAGGGAGAGGGTGTGGTAATGAATGGCATAGATATTTGAAAGGAGAATCTAGACTTTGGTTCTTGCCAAGTATGATAGTCATAGAAAATCAATGTCTGCTTATTGCTATTTGAAGATGAGTTACTTTGAAAGTATTTTCATGTCTTGTTGTAACAGGAATCTAGACAACACAAACATTGGACTGAGGTTGGATAATATAAATTATAGACTTGGTGCTATCAGATTTTTTTCTGTTAATTTGTCAGTTGAGCACTTTGAACATCAGTTTCCAACTTGAAAAATGGTAATCAGTCCTGTGTGCTAGTGATACCCCTGTTAACAGTAGGGAAGACAGTTTTGAATGTACTTTGAAAACCAGCCTTCTCAAAAACCCCATAAAAATGTAATTTAAAATTATGCATTATTTTTGCATATACTTTGGTTTTTTTTTTTATAAATTTTGTTTAATTTTTTTTCCTGGTTGTATGTGTGTGTGGATGTGTGTGTGCTTCCATGTGAAGACCAGAGTACAACCTACAGGAGTCAATTCTCTCCTTCCACCACATGGGTTCTGGGACTAAACTCAGGTGTTTAGGTTTGGCAGGAATTGTCTCTGCCCCCTGGGCCGTATCACTACCTCCAGCTTCTCAAAAAGACCATTTGATAATGCGAGGATCCCAAACTCATTCTATTTTAAATTAAGTCCCCCAAATAACATGAAAACATGATCAATTCTTTTGTTTCTATTATTTATAGTAATGTTTATAATCAAAAGGAATTCATTAAAAATATATTTAATTCAGGTTTTAAACAGATTCCTTTTCCAGCTCACTAGTTCTCTCCTATTTTTCAAGTATAATAAGCCACCAAAATGTACAAAGTACCCAAGAATATTAGTGGCAGCAATGTATATGTACTTGGGAAGTATGAACAGGATGACACATAGTGCTAGACAAGCTCACAGAGGATAGTTAGAATTCCATAAGCTCCAATGAAAGAGATGTTTATCTGCATATGTGAATTTGTCTTTTTACAGCTTTGAATTGATGATTTCCTAGAAGAATACACTAAGAGTCTTTGCTTGTTTCTCCTTCATATAGTGTGGTAGATTCCATGATCATCTTTCTTCCACAGGAAAATATAAAATCTGTATTATAGTAAACACAAGGGACAAATTTCATAAACCATGGTAACATTGTGATGAGAACTATTGTTTAATGCCCGACTTAAGAGTCGCCAATTGTAGTTAATACTTTATAAACAATAAGAAGGACTAAATGGGACTAGAGAAGTAGACCAGCAGTTAAAAGCACTTGCTCTTTTTGCAGAGGCACTGGGATTAGTTCTCAGCATCTATATCAAGTGGTTCATAGCTGCTTGCAATTCTAGTTCCAGGGGGATTAACAGCTTTTTCTTGACTCCACTGGCATCTGCATGCATATGATGTACATGCATATCATACACTCAGGCACCCACATGGGTAAAATAAATAAATACATTTTTTGAGAAAGGACCACACATGTCTAGGATGGAATAAAAGCTAGATTTTAAAATTCAAGTTATGTTATATATTATCCAGCATATGCTATATAAGAATAAACTGAATTTCATGCAATTTTTAAATGTTTATTTAAAATAGTTTTATATTTTCATGGAATTTTTTTCTTTGCTAATGAAATAGAGATGGAATAGTCTACGGTTGTGATGCTGAAAAGAATTATCCACCTTAGCAAAAGAAAGTGTATTTTCAAATGTCTTTGTGTGCTAATTTTATGCTACATGTGTTCAGAAGAAAGCAAGCTTATAGACTCCTTTGATTCCTTTGAAAACTCTCAGTGTATCACTCTATCTTGACATGTAGTCATTATGTCACTTATGAAAGTCTCTTTAGTTTCTATGGAAGATGTCCAAGAGATTTCATAGTAAGGTATCAATGCTTTTTCTGAAGGGAATTGCCTCAAAAGCATGCAATTTCCTAACCCCTAGAGACATTTCATTCTGTAAATAGCTTCAAGAGAGCTCTTCTTATGTTAATTGCAGCTGAGACTGGACTTAAGCATATCTGTAAAATACTGTAAAATTACCTCAAAACTTTCCTTTTTACAAAGGCACCTGCATTTGATCAATTTAAGCACCTTTGTGGTATACCCATTAAGAGGATATCCTTCAACTCGGAATCAAGATTTGAGAATCAATGTTACACAAATGATGAAAAACAACCAGAACATAAACACAAACAAGACATATTCAATTCTTTCTCCAGTTTGTACAGTTTCATGTATAGACTTACGCACTGGATAAGAGAATAAGTCAAAAGTTAGTCAAAAATATTTTTGAGCTTTGACAATCTAAACTTTGTAAACAGAAACTGAACATCGTTAATCTAATGAAACTTTCCCTGGTTATGCTAAGAAATGACTGAGAACACAACCAGATCAGAAGGAATCTAGACACTAACGTCTTTATAAAGAAGACGTCTATCCAAGATGACAGGCCGTTGAATCTTCATCTGTGACACAAAGTCTGTGGGTGGTCACAGCAGGGGCAGAGATAAGATGCATTGTGCCCTGCACACTAACTATAGCGCACACACGCACACACACACATACACACACACAGACACAGACACACACATACACACACATACACACACACAGTCAGACACACACACAGACACACACATACACACACACAGACAGACACACACACATACACACACATACACACACACACACACAGTCAGACACACACGCATATACACACACACAGACATGCACACATACACACAGACAGACACACACACACAGACACACACACAAATACACACATACACAGACACATACACACACACACACACACACACACACACAAAGACACACACACAGACACACACACGGAGAGAAACCTAAAAAAACTCAAAGACATCTTACTCCAAAGAGTCAGATTCTGGATTGCAACTGGAGTGGAGATGTAAGTCTTTCCTGATGGAAGCAGGCTTTTCTAGGCCATTAATCTTTCATCTCAAGACAACCTTTCTTTTGTTGATTTTTTTTCCTTTTTGTCCTTGTAGATGTTGAAGGGGCTTTTAGGTCAGATGAGAACGCACATGCATTACCGCTGACAGGCCTGTCAATCTTCTCCTGTTTAAAATGCCTTTTGGCACTTAGCACATTGAGACTCATAATCATGGCCGTTCACCTTAAATTATAAATTCTTTAATGGCTGTTACTGGCCTTTCTGGGGAGACCTACTGCAATGAAAACTGATGCTCCTGCTTCAGACTTTGAGCAAAGAGGTCTGTAACAAAAGGCATTAAAATCTATTATAAGGCAGAATTTTTTTCTTCTCTAGGAAATAGTCTCATGAAGGAAAAGCATCCAGAGAGACCACACTGAAGCTGTTGCATGCATTTCTCAAGTTCTGTTGTACATATCTGTCTCCTAAACAGCTCCCTCGGATCTAAAACAGTTGTCTGGCACAGTAAATCTCTGCAAACAGCACTGTGGAAGCAGACACTGTCATTGTGGAAGTAAATGGTGGTGATTTATATTTACACTAGAAATCTCTCTCTCTCTCTCTTTTGTAATGGAGGGAGAGCTGAGACTATTTCTATAGTTCTTAAAAACAGCCATGAAATTGCAAGTCACGACATGGCAATTATTTACATAAATCTTTTCTTGTTATTTCCTTCCTTCTTATCTGGCTAATATTTATTTTGACTGCTTCACACAGTGACTTTGACTTCATCCAGGATGGGAGCAGGGCGAGGGAAGAGTGCCACCCAGGTAGTTCTTAATAACAAACCTCTCCAGTGTTTGATGTTCGTCTCTCAGTAGTTCTCATTCATACATTATCAAATGGTGTTTCATTTCTATACTTGGAGCTGTGAATGCTTTTCAAGGAAGATTGTTGTTATTCACAAGATCAATGACGTGTGTGAATATTTTATCATGTTTTCCAAGTATCCTTGTCTTTACAGTTGTGTTGGATGACCTGGCTTGGAATTAGTAACTTGGAACTTACCTAGAATAAGGAATATTTTCATATAGAAATACAATAAAATTGCACAAGGTCATTTCCTCCAGATATTCATAAAATCCAAACTTGCTTCAAGTTGAATTAGTGTGGAAAATTTGTTCTGAGTTAATACTTTATTGATTTTGAGGGAAAATAGGAATCTTTGTGGTTATACATGAGTGGCTCTCCACCTATGATCTCAAGACCAATGTTAAAAGAGAAATTGTTAGATCTTCAGTCTCCCAAGTCCTACACAGAGGAACTGAACCGGAAATTCTTAGAAAGGAAGCACAGCAGCCTATGTTTCAACCACGTTTATGCCCTTTGATGCCCAGTACAGTTCAGAGCCAGGGACATAAGTCAAAGAAGAGACATTACTCATTGTGTCAAGCATCTGAATAATTTGAAGCAACAATACCACAAATCGGAATAAAACCTAAATAGTCATTCATAGCTTTTATTTGAGTATCATGGAGATGTAAAGTCAAATTTAAAAGTACGGTTTTAAAAGCAGATATTGATTTGTACAAAAGTCTTTCTTGAATGTTATTTGAATGCGATCAAATTCTTTGACTTCTTTAAAGTTTATATAAAGAACTTGATTATAACTTGCAGATATCAATGTAAGTCATGTATGTACTAAGGTTTTGAATTTCTGTTTAATTTTTTTCTATATAGTTGCCTTAGTCTCTGTTGACTATCACTGTCAGCTACACAAGCTATGTAGATTAAAAGTTAAAGTAGAATTCACCTACATATAGATCCATCTTATATAAATTAGTGTTTCTATAGAAACTATTCATGTTCTAGAAAATTCCAGAATTTTCTATATAAGGAAAGCAAAGGAATATGTGAGAAATATCCTGGGTTTTGAAATGACATAAAAGAGAAGAAGAGTTTGGATACTGCTTTATAAGAAAGTCAATCTGAGATCCAGAGTTCCTGGAAGAGGGTGTGAGGTTTGAACATAAAAGGGGAATTGATGATATAAAAGAAGAAAACTACTAATGTAAATTGTATAAGATTAAGGTAGATGAATGTAGGTGGTATCCAGAAACTAATTCTAAGGAGAGTCGAACTGCTCATTTTTTATGAAAAGCAAAGATCTCCACTCTTCCTTTTACCCCTGGAGGCAGGTTGTTTGTTCCATGTTTCTCACACCTGAGACATGGCCAGCAACTCATTTCCCAGTCCTGAGACCACAGTGCCCCTTGCTAGTTTGATAGAAGGAATCAAAATCAGAAGTCAGAAGAATTAAACTCTGTCTTCAATCTTTGTCTTGAAAGTACTGTGGAAATAATCAATAACCACTCCCCGCCTCTGTCCCTTCTTATGAATTTTAATTGGTTTTCTAATCTATCAAATGAAAGAACTATACCAAATATGCCCAATGGAAGCCATTCTCAATGCCATCTCAACCATTTTCTGTTTTCTTTTCCCTTTGTCAAACTATTTCAGGAAAATTATTTCCTAGTTTAAATATAAGTTATTATTGTTTTCATAAAAAGATGATGATTTTGGCTGAATCCTACTTATACCTACTCTCATTTATTCTTTCAGTTATGAATCATAGGAAAGTCCCAGTTTAGGACTTTGACCTTATTAGCCCTGAACTTTAACCTCCAATCAACTAAGTTTGGGACCCACAAGTACCTCTGAGTCCAAAATAAAAGAAAAGCTCTACGGTTAACAAACACATTGCATTATTAATTAAGACACTTCACATTTCATACATATTGCATATATTCATTAGGAATAGTTCTTCAACTATCAGTTTTTCCAAGTGAATGACAAACACTATGATTTCACTTTACCAAGCACTTGTAAGTTGTATTTCTGGGTAATATAGTTGTGCCATGTAGGTTAGATTCTTGTCTTTAGCAGAAGTCCCACATTTAAGAGTTGAATTGAAACCTAATGTATAGAAAAATTTTGCATATAAACCATATTCAAATCCAAATGTAAGTATCTTATGCTTATACCTAGCAGAAATGAATCTAAAGGGCAGAACATCACCACCTCTTCTCTTTGTCCACTGCTCCAGCAAATTCAAACCAGTGAGAAAGCAATATAAAAGCACTTAAGTAGTATGGCCAGGATTGTCAAGTCACTATTCTCATGCCCTGTGGAGTTTCCCAAGTGCTAATGAGCTCCACTGTGTTCGTATAAGCACTAATCACTGAGATGTGGTTTACACAACATAAAAGAAACTAATGCTGGGAGGACTCCATTAATTACTTCCTTTTCTTTTTCTTCTCTTTCATGATAGTCATCATGTCAGTGACAAATAAGGAAGAAATTAATAAGAGGGGAACTGGCTCACAGGTAGAAGGAAAAACTGAACCACAGTCTTTCTATGTATGTTTAAAATATACATCTGCAGAAGCCCCCGTGACCTACCTAAAGATCAGGTGTCCTACTTGCTTCTGGGTTCATTTTTGTATACACATAACAGCAGTGGCTCCTTTAACCCTCATCTGAGAAGCTTCTATGTGCAGTAGATGGTGATTAATACAAAGAGCCACAACTGACTGAAGTATAGAGAATAAGAGAGTTGAATACTCAGCCCTGAAGGGAGCATGGACACTGGAGCTGTGCTTCCAAGGCCCAGAGATCACTGTAGAAGAGAGGGCAGCTAAAAGTCTGAATTTCAGTATTTTTACACCACTGCTTAGTAAATTCATCATGAGTTAAGATGTCTGAAAAATGAATAACATGAAATTTTTGTTTTAGCAGAATCACACATAATAACATATACATAACTTATTCTAAAAGTATATTTTGCAGAATTAAAATTTTAGAATTAATTTTCTATCAAAAATTGTGACATTTTATCAAAGAAATGTGTCTTAATTAATAACTCAAAAGCCACTGAACTTTTCAAGTTTAAGGAATGCCCTCAAACTATAAATTAATGCCATATTCTTTGAACATTCAAAGAACATTCTCAGTGTTCTTTCTATATGATGTTATAGAAATCATTTGAGCTGTGATAAACAAGCAATAGATTAAAACAGCAACAGGAGCTGTGAAATATTGATACTTCATTCATCCAAATTCCTATGAGATGTTCCAGTTTCTCCAACAAATCTGGCTTCACATGTTCCTATTAGGTGGGCTGGCATACCTGACAGAGTAAGGAAATCCTCTTAGAAGTTGCAATTATGGAAGGAGTTGCCTGGTTCGTTTTTGAAAGGAAATGTATCCTCTTGAGCTTCTTGTACCACAAACACAAGGTCTTCCCTAGAAGCCTGGGGCTGCAAGGTGGGAGCATCTGGATCTCATTGCTGGGCAACTGCACAGCTTCCTTGTGTAAACACTGCCGTTCTGTGCTTCATCTTGTTCTCTGCTCTTCAATTCAGAATGCTAGTAAAAAATTCAATTTTGATTACCAAAAATATTTAATAGACAAATGCATATAACAATTTTCTTCCACCTCATAAAGCATAAATGACCAAATAAACCCCTGAACATAATACTTGTTATCTGACTAGTGTGGGGGATTTTCTTCTGCAGTAGCTATCACATACTGATAAAGCTGTTTCCAGCACAATAGATGACACTGAGTTCAGTCAAGCCTGAAGGGAAATATGGCCATGTTTTTATACTTGTGGCCTCGGCACTTAAGGAAATTATTGAATTCAGAGTGCACTGTCATGTGGTGTTCTTTGTGAGGAAAAACATATGCACATCCAAAGAAATACCAAGTTTTCCCAACTGCCATCACTTGACAAAGAGCTTTTGTGTTTTGAAATGACTGTGATCATATTTTACCTTCAGTCATACAGTTCTGGGCTTAGGGAATCTGTGTTTGTCTTGATCAAATAATCTGTTCCATGTTTTAAACTTTGTTCATATTCACAAGATGAATTATTTCTGTTTTTGGTAAAATGTAAAATGTAAGATAACTGCTTGTATTAAAAATCACTTAATGCATGCTGGAGATATGGCTCAGCAGTTAAAAGCACTGACTGCTCTTCCTGAGTTCTGAGTTTTGAGTTCCTGATGTCCTCAGTTCAATTCCCAGCAACTACATGGTGGCTTACAACCATCTAGAATGTGATTCAATGCCCTGTTCTGGTGTGCTTGAAGATAGCTACAGTGTATTCATATACATAATATAAAATAAATAATTCTTTTTTAAAAACCACAGTACTTAGTAACAACTATAAATGTATTATTTTACTGAAAATATGTGGATTATATTATTATGAATAGATCTAATTATTCTTCTAAATGTGAATCAAATTACAAAAGATAATTATTTGACACAAAATAAGATGATTAGATGCTCTAAGTCTTTTATGTGTATTAATGTATTAATAATTAGATAGCCTTATGAATATGTACTGGTCTAATTTTATCAATGTGACAAAGTGAAATACAGACAAATTAAGGCACCTCTATAAGCTTTCCTAGTAAGTGAATATCAGAGCTGTGAAATATTTCAGATATAGGTCTAGCAGACTGTATTATATTTCTGCAACTATCATGATAGAGAGTCAACAATTTGAGACTCTTAGAATCAATTTACAGCTTACCCAACAATATTTAATTTGTTAAATTTCTAACTTTAAAAATGGTTACAATATGAAATTGAATAGTTAACTGAAATAATTCCCTAAAGTTTGTTGAAGAATTTTTAGAGCTAAAATATAATCTGGATGAATTGATTTAAGTATATGTGGAATATACAACAGATAGGGAACACAATTTTCTCAAAAGCAAAATCAATCACATAGTAGGGTGTAAGTCAAGTCTCAACAAATAAATGAGAGAGAAATGAGTAGGGGGAGAGGGAGGGACAAAAGGGAGGAAGAGTTTCTTGTCTTCTGTCAAAACATAATGCAGCAAAACTATAAATCAACAATAAAATAAACCATAGAAACCCCAAAAAATGCATGGAGTTTAAATGACACATGTTTAAATGGACATCAGGTCACCTAGTGAATCACAGAGGAAACTAAAACTTAACCAGAGACACGAAACCATAAATCCATTCAATGAGAACCTCTGCGATCCAGCCACGAAGTTCTAAGAGAAAAGCTTATGGCAGTAAGAGCTAATGTTAATCTTGGAAAAATCAAATAAACAACTTAATGATGCAATTTAAGACAAAAACAAAGACAAAGACAAAAAATTAATTTCAAATACATTTGATGAAAAACATAACAAAGATTAGGAATAACTTTAAGAATAAAAGATAAATGAAAGCAACCAACCATTAGTTGTTTCCTTGAAAAATAATAATATAGATAGACTGAACTAATCTGACAAAAGAAAGGGGGAGATTGAAATTAATAAATTATAGGCAAAAGGGTGCAATTACAACTGATCCCAATGAAACTTAGAGCACCATTAGAAATTACTATGAAACCTTATACTCTGAAAATATGGATAACCCAGAATATATTCAAGAATTTCTAAAAGCATATTATTTACCCAAATTAATCCCTGAAGATATACATGACTTAAACAGAGCCATTCAGAGCAATGAGATTGAATCTGTCACTGAAAGCCTCCACCCAAAGAAAATGCAGGGTCACTGTGAGTTCTACCAAACTTTAAAGGAAGACCTCATGTCAATTCTTCCCAACTTATTTTACACATAGAAAACATTTCAAATTCATTCCATGAAGTCATTATCACTTTGATGCTAAAAGCAGATAAAGACTTCACACAAGTGGGAGAAAGATGGAGGGAGCAAAGAAAGAAAACTATAGACCAGTTTATTTGATGAACATATACGAGAACTATTTTAGCAAAGTATTTGAAAATGAATTTAGGAACACACTATATACTATGATTATATATTATGATCATATGTGCTTCATCCCCAAAAGGCAAGGCTAGACAAACTTATGTAAACCAATGATGTTATACAAATATTAACAAATCCCAAGGTAGAAACCACATAAATATTTAGATGTTAGAAATGCAGATGACAAAATTTACTCTGCCTTCATGATACGTTTCATCTATTCCTTGAGATTTCAGGAATCAATGGAGCATACCTCAAGCTAGTAAAGGCTATATAAATCTATAAAATTATATATAATAATATAGCTAACATTTTATCAAATGAAGAAATATTGAGAGTATTTTCTGTAAAATCAGGAATAAGACAAAAGTATCCCCTCCCCTCTCTTTCTTAAGATTATATATATATATACATATATTTCTTAGATTATATATGTATATGTATGTAAATATATATGTGTGTGTGTGTGTGTGTGTGTGTGTGTTTTCATGCACACCAGCAGAGGGACTCTAATTCTATTACAGATGGTGGTGAGCTACCATGCAGGTCCCAGAAATTCTGGACCTCTGGAAAAGCAGACAGTGATTTTAACCACTAAGCCATTTCTCCAGCCATCCCACCCCATTCTTCCCTTATTAAAAATCTTAGTTGTAATAATTGGATAAAAGAAAGATATACAGGGGATAACAATAGGAAGAGAAGTCAAATTAACTTATGCTAATTAAATAATTCTTTATTTGAAAGACAATATTGAATTTGCTAGAAAACTTTTGGGCCAATTAAATAAAGTAAATTTTAAGGATCCAAATTTTTATAAAAACAATATTATTTTTCATCTATACTAACAGTCCATTCTCAGAAAGAAATAAGAGTGGATATTTATTTCAAAATACATCCACAAAGTTAACTATTTAGAAATATATTTAACAAGAAGTTCAAAGCCTCTACAGTGAAAATTTCAAGATATTCAATAGGAAAATCACAGAAGAATCTATAAGGTAGAAAAATATTTCATGTTCTTAGATAGGCAGAATTAATATTGTAAAAATATCAACACTACCAAAATTAATAAACAGAATTATGATATTTACCAAAATTCCATGTCATATTTTACAGTTTTAGACAAAATAATACAAGAATTCACTTGGGACCACAAAAGACTATGAAGAGCCAAAGCACTCCTAGGCAGTAAGGGCAAGGCAGAAAGCATCCCAATGCCTGTCCCTGCAGTAAGGGCAAGGCAGAAAGCATTCCAACGCCTGTCCCTGCAAACCCCAAGTGTGCTAACAAATGCTTTCTGCTTCCTGGGCCTCCTCTTGACCTCTTCTCCTTCTGTTTGCTTTTTGTGTCCTACTCTGGTATGTTATTTTTATTGTTTTACCTTCTTTTATATTTTATTATTATTCCTTAGGAGCCTGTTTATTTTCTAATAAGAGACAGTAGGGGGTGGATCCAGATGGGAAGGGAGGTGGGAGGAATTTGGGAGGAATAGAGGGAGGGAAAACTGTAATCAGGATATATTATGTGAGGAATGAAAAATTATTTTCAACAAATGAAAACTAAACAAAAACAAAATACAAACAAACTGAAAACATTACTGGAACTCAAGTTATGATACAGAGTCATAATGATAAAAAGCTTGGTACTAGCATAAAACAGACTAATAGACTAATAGACTAATAGAACAATAGAGGGTCCAGAAATAAAATGACAAAACTATAACCACTTAATTTTTGTATTAACTTGTTATTTTATTTATTTACATTTCAAATGTCTTTCTTCCTGGCTTCCCCTCTGAAAGCCCCCCATCCCATCACCCCTTCCCTTTTCTTCTAGGAGGATACTCCCCCACCCACTCACCCAGGCCTGTTTCATCCCTTTACTATTCCACTACGTTGGAGCAATAAGCCATCACAGGAACAAGGACCTCCCCTCCCATTGGTGCCAGATATGATAATCCTCTGCTACATATGTAGCTAGAGCAACGGACCCATCCATGCATAGTCTTTGGTTTGGTTTAGTCCCTGGAAGCTCTGGGGGGTCTGGTTAGTTGATATTGTTCTTCCTATGGGGTTGTAATCCCCTTTAGCTCTTTCAGTCTTTCCCAAAACTCTTCCATTGGGGTCCCCAGGCTAACTCCAATGGTTGGCTGTGAGAATCTGTATGTGTCTTACTCAGGTGCTGTCAGAGCCTCTCAGAACACAGCCATACCAGGCTCCTGTCTGTAAGCATTTCTCGGCATTGGCCACAGAATCTTGGTTTGGTGTCTACAGATGGGATGGATCCCAAGGTTGGGTGCTCTCTGGTTGGCCTTTCCTTCAGTCTCTGCTCCATTTTTTGTTCCTGTGTTTCCTTTAGACAGGAGCAATTCTGGGTTGAAAATTTTGACATGAGTTGGTAGACTCATCCCTCAACCTGAGGTATCTTCAGGTTTTAATCTCTCCTCTGTTGGGTATTTCAGCTAATGTCATCCCTGTTGGGTCCTGAGAACCTCTCCCTCCCCTGGCATCTGGGACTTTCTAGGATTTCCTCCCTGTCCCTGTTCCCCACCTCCCACTGCTACATATTTCTATTCATTTTCTTGACCTTTAAACTTCTCTCCTGTCTCTTCCCATACCTGATCTTGCCCCTCTTTTTCTTCTTCCCCCTTCACTCTCTCTCTCCTCTCCGAGGTCCCTCACTCCTTCTACCTCCTGTGATTATTTTGTTCCCCCTTCTAAGTAGGATTGAAGCATCCACACTTTGGTCTTCCTTCTTGTTAAGTTTTAGAAGTTCCGTGAGTTTTATCATGGGTGTTCTGAGCTTTTGAGCTTTATCAATGAGTATGTACCATGTGTGTGCTTTTGGGTCTGGGTTACCTTACACAGGATGATATTTTCTAGTTCCATCCATTTGCCTCAGAATTTCATGAATTCATTATTTTTAATAGCTGAGTAGTACTCTATTGTGTAAAGGAACCACATTTTCTGTATCCATTCTTTGGTTGAGGGACATCTAGATTGTTTCCAGTTTCTGGCTATTACAAATAAGGCTGATATAAACATAGTGAAGCACATGTCTTTGTGATATGGTGGGCGATCTTTTGGGTATATGCCCAGGAATGGTATAGCTGGGTCTTCAGGTAGAACTATTTCCAATTTTCTGAGGATCTACTAGATTGTTTTCCAAAGTGGTTTTACCAGCTTGCAATTCCACCAGCAAAGGTGGAGAGTTCCTCTTTTTCTACATTCTCACCAGCATATCTTGTCACCTGAGTTTTTGATCTTGACCATTCTGTCTGGTGTGAGGTGGAATCTCAGGGTAGTTTTTATTTGCATTTCTCTGATAACTAAGGATGTTGAACATTACTCTAGGTGTTACTTGATCATTCAAGATTACTCAGATGAGAATTATTTGTTTCGCTTGGTATGCCATTTGTTAACAGTGTTATTTTTATATTTTGGATATTAACCCTCTATTGTATGTAGAGTTGGTAAAGACCTTTTCCCAACCTGTAGGTTGGCATTTTGTCCTATTGACGGTCTCCTTTGCCTTACAGAAGCTTTTCAACGTTATGAGTTCCCATTTCTCAATTGTTGATCTTAGAGCCTGAGCCATTAGTGGAAAATTTCCCCTGTGCTCATGTGTTCAAGGCTCTCTCACACTTTTTATTCTATTAGATTCAGAGTATCTGGTTTTATGTTAAGGACCTTAATGCACTTGGACTTGAGCTTTGCACAAAGGAGATAAGAATAAATCAATTTTCATTCTTCTACATGCTGACTGCCAGGTGAACCAGCACCATTTGGTAAAAATACTGTCTTTTTTTCCATTGGACAGTTTTTGCTTCTTTTGAAAGATCAAGTGTCCATAGTTGTGTGGGTTTATTTCTGTGTCTTCAGTTCTGTTCTATTGATTGACCTGTCTGTGTTTATATGAATAGCATATAGTCTTTATCACTATTGCTTTGTGGTACAGCTTGAAGTCAGTGATGATAAAATTTCCCCCTGTGCTGATGTGTTCAAGCCTCTTTCACACTTTTTCTTCTATTACATTAGGCATATATGGTTTTATGTTAAAGTGTATGATCTACTTGGACTTGAACTTTGTGTAGGTGACAAACATGGACCTATTTTCACTTTTCTACATACAGACTGCCAGTTAGATCAGCACCATTTATTGAACATACTTTCTTTTTTCCATTGTATATTTTTTGCTTCTTTGTCGAAGATCAAGTGTCCATATAAGCATGTGGGTTTATTTCTGGTTCTTCAATTTTATTGCATTGATCTACTTGTCTGTTTCTGTACCAAATAACATATGGTTTTTATCACCATTGCTCTGTAGTATAGCTTGAGGTCCGGAATGGTGATTCCCTAGAAGTTTTTATTGTTGAGAATTGTTTTCACTATCCTAGAATTTTGTTCTTCCATATGAAGTTGAAAATTGCTCTTTCTATTTCTGTGAAGAATTGAGTTGGAATTTTGATGGGAATTGCAATGAATTTGTAGGTTGCTTTTGGTAAGATGGCCATTTTTTACTATATTAATCCTACCACTCCATAAGTATAGGAGATCTTTCCATCTGAGTTCTTCAATTTCTTTCTTCAAAGACTTGAATATCTTGTCATATAGATCTTTTACTTCCTTGGTTAGAGTTACACCAAGATATTTTATATGATTTGTGACTATTGTAAAGGGTGTTATTTCCCTAATTTCTTTCTCAGCCTGTTTATCCTTTATGTAGAGGAAGGCTACTGATTTGTTTGAGTTAATTTTATATTCAGTCACTTTGCTGAAATTGTTTATAAACTGGAGAAGTTCTCTGGTAGAATTTTTTGGGGTCTTTTATGTATACTATCATATCATCCCCAAATAGTGATATCTTGACTTCTTCCTTTGCAATTCATATCCCTTTCACCTCCTTTTGTTGTCTAATTACTCTAGCTAGAACTTCAAATACTATATTGAATAAATAGGGAGGAGTGGGCAACCGTGTCTTGTCCCTGATTTTATTGAGATTGCTTCGTTTCTCTCCACTTAATTTTATGTTGACTATTGGTTTGCTGTATATTGCTTTTATTTTGTTTAGGTATGTGCCTTGAGTTCCTTATCTTTCCAAAACTTTTAACATGTTGGAGTGTTGTATTTTATCAAAGACTTTTACAGCATCTAATGAAATGATCATGTGGTTTTTTTTCTTTAAGTTTGTTTATATAGTGTATTAGACTGATGGATTTCTGTATACTGAACCATCCCTACCTCCCTGGGATGAAGCCTACTTGATCATGGTGAATGATCATTTTGATATTTTTGGGGTTCAGTTTGTGATACTTATATTGAGTATTTTTGCATTGATACTCATAAGGGAAATTGGTCTGAAGTTCTCTTTCTTTGTTGGTACTTTGTGTGGTTTAGGTATCAGTGAAATTATAGCTTCATAGATTGAATTAGGTAGTATTCCTTCTGTTTCTATTTTTTGGAATAGTTTGAGAAGTATTGATATTAGGTTTTCTTTGAAGGTCTGTTAGAATTCTGCACAAAAATCATCTGGTTCTGTGCTTGTCTTGGTTGAGAGTCTTTTAATGACTGCTTCTATTTCCTTAGGGGTTTTGGGACTATAAAGATGTTTTATATGATCCTGATTTAACTTTGGTTCCTTGCATCTGTCTAGAAAATAATCCATTTCATCTAGATTTTCCAGGCTTTTGTAGTAGGATCTGATGATTTTTTTGAATTTCTCCAGTTTCTGTTGTTATGTCTCACATTTCATTTCTGATTTTGTTAATTTGGGTACTGTCTTTGTGCCCTTTAGTTAGTTTGCCTAAGGACTTATCTATCTTGTTGATTTTCTCAAAGAACCATCTCAGAGTTTTTTTATTATTTGTGTAGTTGTATTCATTTCTACTTTGTTGATTTCAGCTCTGAGTTTGATTATTTCTATCCATCTACTCCTTTTTGGGTATATTTTGCTTCTTTTTTTGTTCTAGAGTATTCAGATGTGCAGTTAAGCTACTAGTGTCAAATCTCTCCAATTTCTTTATGAAAGCACTCAAAGTTATGAGTTTTCCTCATAGCACTGCTTTCATTTTATCCCATAAATAATTTGCATATGCTGTGGCTTCATTTTCATTAAATTCTAGAAACTCTTTAATTTCTTTCTTGATTTCTTCCCTGACCAAGTAATCATTGAGTAGTGAGTTGTTCAGCTTCCTCGAGTATGTGGATTTTCTGTTGGTTTTGTTGTTATTGAAGACCAGCTTTAGTCCTTGGTGATTTGACAGAATGCATAGGATTGTTTCAATCTTCTTGTATCTGTTAAGACTTTCTTTCTGTCCAACTATACGGTCAATTTTACCTGCAAAAGATGGAATTTGAATCTTATCTTTCACTTGTACAAAAATCAATTCAAAAAGGATCAAGGACTTTAGTTTAAAACTCAAAGCACTGAAACTTTAAAAAAAAAACACAAAGGGTCCTCTCTAAGAGCTTTTTAAATAGAATATCAACAGTACAGGAACGAACCTTAATTATTAATACATGAGATTACATGAAAATAAAAAAGGGTTTGTACAGTAAGGAAAATACTAAGCAGCATTAACAGACAAAACATTTATAAGTTATACTTCAGACATGGGGCTAACATCCAGAATTTACAAATAATTGCAGGAAGTATATATAAACAAATAGAACTGCCAATGGAAATTAAAATGAACTGAATAGACAGGGTATTATTTTTTAATAAGGACTAGAAATGGCCACTCCATACTTTTAAGAGTGTTAATATACATACAAGTAACATTATATAGATTGAGAAGATTTTACTTATTTATTTAGGAATATATAGGTGTGTCTCCCTATGTATGTATGCATATGTGAGTACTAATAATTAATGAGAAAAGAGGTCATGAATTTGAAAGACAGCAATGAGGGCTAGATGGGAGAGTTTTGAAGAAGGAAACTGAAGAGATAAATAATGTAAATATACTTTTGAACAATAAAAACATAATTTTTAAAGTTTTTGATATCCTTAGCCATGAGGAAAATGCAAGTTAAGACTACTCTGAGATACCTTCTCATCCCAGTTGTTGACTCATCTGACAACAAGTCTTGTAGATGTTATATATAGGGAAGAGCCCTTTTTTACTTTTGGTGTGGGTCCAAATTAAGTCAGCCACGGTAGAAATTTGGAGATTTCTCAAAATATTAAAAAAAAATAGAACTACCATCTGAGCCAGCTATTTTAATCCTGTGTATACATCTAGAGAATTCTATATGATACCAAAGTGATATTCACACCCCCATGTTATTGCTATTTTATTTACTGTAGCAAAGAATTGGAATTAATCTCATTGTTCATGAACAGATGAATGGAAAATGAAAATTTGGTAGATATATAAAAATGTTAAAATTTTTCTGTTAAATGGATGGACTTAAAACGTATAGTATTAATGGAGGTCACACAATCTTAGTAAAAATAAACTACATGTTCTCTTATATGCAATAATATAAGTATATATGTAAACAAATATACCTGTGAATAAAGTATACCATGAAGAAGAAAGAACAAGAAAGGCTAAATATAAGAGATGAGGGAGGACTAGATGAAAATAATAGACATGAAAAGCAACAAATGATTTCTAATTACTGCATAGCACTGAATTGTGGGATATACTATAACATTTTGCCCATTAATTTTTTAATGGTCATCTGGTGATTTTCAGTTTTTATAAATAATGCTGTGATTATTCTAACACATATGGTTTTGAACATGCACATATATATTTTCTTCAGATGCATGCCTATCAGTGGAATTGTCTTCCCAACACAGTTGAATCAATTTGTGCATCTTGAGATCTTGAGTATTTTAGATTTGTTGCAATGTTGTTACAGTGAGGCTCAGAAGATGCATGTTACTTGCATGGTGTGGCCTTGAGAAAGTTGGGTAAATACACAGAAGCCACACATTTCTAACTTAAGCTGTTGTGTACTGCTAATGTAACCTCCTTTATCCCCATCTCTGGGGAGTAACAGTCATGTGACTATCAGGTCATTTAAAGGTCACTTGTCCTTGTCAGCCTTGTAGCTGTTGGAAGAAAAAGCTCAAGTTGTGATTATCAGTTCTCTCCATAGAATCTCACAGCTGGAAACCATTATGAGAGCTTTCTTCATAAGTTGTGAACAAGGGCCTTCTCACCTCAGGTCCTTATATAAGACCACAGAAATTATTTGGCATATATCTAGCTTGGTGAAGCCATGAAGTTTACTGTGCTTCTTAACAGGAGCATGGGTGACAATTACAACATTAAAAACCCACTCATGCATGGATGATGGCACATGAAAGGTGCATCCCTGGAGCAATTTCCTACCAGACTTACAGGTGGCCCCACCCTAAAGTCTGTTATCTCCTGGCAACTGGTTTTATGGGGACTGGCTTGCTGATCTTAGCTTTCGGAGCTTCCTGAGTCTCATGAGGTTCCACCTCTCCTACACCAGGGAATAATCATAGTGAAGGAAACAACTACCCAGAAGGAGCAAGAGGCAATTCGTCTCCTGTCCAGATGACTGGGTCTGAGTTACGTAAACTTGAAACTTCCCAGTTGACTTTATCCATTTTTTCTGAGAGAGAATAAATAGGTAGGTATAGAGAAAGGAGAAAGTGGAGGAAGAGAGGAGGAGGAGAGGGAGGTTGGAGAGGGGGTAGATGGGGAGGGGAACATGAGGAGAAGGAGGGAAGGGGGAAATGGAGAGGAGAGGGAGGGAGGGAAGGAGAAAGAGAGAGAGAGAGAGAGAGAGAGAGAGAGAGAGAGACTCTGAGAGAGAGAATCTGAGAATCTGAGTATGAGAAAACAAAGGGAGCTTCCTAGTAACACTTGAGCCTCTGGTTAGATGTTCCTGTGGCAAGGGACCCTCTATCCCCTTAGGCTTTATGGATCATTTCTAGTCATTTTAAGTAACATTCAACAATGGAGTTCTGCTACTTACAGCCAATGAATGTAAGCATACATAATATATGCAGATGTGCACAGCAAGGGATCCTCTCAATGTTAATGTAACTACTCTGTGCCCTTCAGCTGCTGAGGTCTAGAAAAGTCTATGTTACAGATCATTAAACAGTATAAAGCCAGAAACAGTTTGCTGCCACATCGTCATTGTTAAGAACAAATTAATGCTCAGTTGTTTTTTAATCATATTTGAGACTAAAAGAAATTTCTTTCAGGAATCCTCACAGAGGGGACTCTGAAGTGTACTAAAAGCAAACATCCTGCCAAGCGTTCAGATTATTAGAGTGTTTGTCCTCACATGGGTTTCCCCAGCTAAGACCTGGGTTTCGTGTGGGTTCTTAGTAGGATCAAATTAAACAAGCAAAGATTTCCTTCTACTGGATCCAAGCCTTACTTCAGCATAAGAAATAATAATAACCATAATAACAAATGTAAGTCATGGAAATCAACTCTCTCAGGAAATTTAATGGTCTCTATGTTTCTTAAAGTCTTTAGTCACCTTGACCACACAAAAAGTTTTGAGTCAGAATTCTCCTACGAGGTCATAGAGTGTGCATGAATAAGATTGGCTGCTTGGAAGGAAACCTTGCTTAGGCGGACTCGGGCTGACTTCATCTGGCTCCTGCCAGAGATAATGATTTATTTAGGAAATCTGGATGAAGGTTTGTTCAGTGCTCATAGAGTTTTCTTCATAGAGCCAGAAAGTTGGTACTTAAATATTTGGTCTTTTTTCCTTGTGTGTGTGTGAAGAGAAAATTATAGCCAATCATAATTTTAGCCTCAATTACAGCCTGGATGCTTTTCCCACTTTATCCTATGAAAGTTCGCCTCTTTTTCTCCCCTCTTGTTTTCTTGCTTATCTACCTATGATTAAAAATACAAGATCTTACAAGAAAAATTATTCAGAAAAGTATAAACTTGAGAGTTTAATGTTCCCCATCCACTATAGTCACCTGGATTTTCACTTTTTAAAGCAGAGCAAAGTCATCAGCTCTTGTGTTATGTTTGTAAACTAATACCTTTATCAGTACATATGGGTGATCAATGAATGACTTTATAAAATGACATAGCTACACATTTGCTAAAGAAATATTTCAGAATAGTTGGCATCATACACACCCAATCTTATAGAAAAAGTGATAAATAAATATGTGTTTGAACTCCTAGTAATATTTCATGTATGTTTGAAATTTTATTCTACATTGTGACTAACTATCACATCTTGGAGGCTTAATATTGCCAAGAAATCTTACAAGTTTTGTATACTTGATTTTATTCACATATTTGAAAGGTAGCAATAAAAATACAACATATAGTAAATTTTGGAAAAGTATTAAAGAATATACCCAGTACCTTTTTTCAAGTCTTGCCTACTTCTCAGTGATTTTTGTGATAGTGGACATTATGTATGTTAACATTTAAAATTACTGTGTGAAAGAGAAGTATAAAACAAAAATGCTTCTAACCTGTAAGCCTCACTTACCCAAGGGCAGATAACTTCCTGGACTCCTGGGGGCTGTTTTTCTAATTAATAGCCTGGTTTTGCATGAACTGCAAGCTTTTACTTCTGTAAACAAGCTTGCTTGCCCCTACTGCATATAGGTAAGATTTGTGTCTGATCACACATAGGCAGGAAGTATGTCAAGATATGTACTTGCTCCTGATTGCATAAAGGAAGGAAGTATGTAGCCATATAAGTTTGCCTTTATAAAACCCTGACTAATGTAATTTGGACTTGGAATGGAGTTCATGGGTTCAGTCCTGGTGCCATAGGCATCCTGTGCTAGTGTCTGAATAAAACATTGTTAAAATGCGTTCATGGTCAAACTGGTGAATCTCTGAACGACCTGAGAACCATAACTATTTGTTATTTGGGACCCTCTATCTTCTAATTGCTTCTCTGTGACCTGATTTCAACTACCCCAATAACCTTCTCAATGGTCTGATGAAGGCATGTAGTGGATATTTGCTATTGATACCCATCCATTAAATGTCTGTCAATGCCTTAGCAGATAAGGACAGGAATAAATTAACTGTCAGAATTATTCTTTTAGATAATTGAACTTTAGCCTGGATCTCCTAGGATAGATTCTTACAGCATCTCTAGCACCTTCTCTTCTGAAATATAACATGTCTAGTAAATACTTAAAAGGTAGAGATCATCCTAGCTCTCTACTGATCTGTTTGAGGGCCAGTCTCTTTTGTGGCAGATTCTAAGATTCTTGAATGTGAAGCCATTACCACCATCAAAGAAAACAAAAGTTAAACAACTCCTAAACAAGGAACGCTCTTATTTCTCTTTGAATATATGCCCCAGGCAAGTTACTTCAGCATTTGTATTTCCTTTAAGGAAGAGATGAAGGGCCAACAAATTATGTTCTCCCAAGTTGACCCTGTCCTTTTCATTGTCCCTAACTATTAAGGTGCACAGTCTCAAGGATAAGTACTGGGTTCTCAGTGTCTGAATGTCATTTGTTTGTTGTTACTATCTTGAAGCTCAAATAATAATAATAATAATAATAATAATAATAATAATAATAATGTATATATATCACATATATGTAAGATAAATTCAACCTAAAAGATCATATATATACATATGTACATATGTATATATACATATGTACATATTCATCATCTTGGTTCTGTTCCTCTTGAGAATTCTGTCTAAAACAGTATTATTTCTATACTCTCTAGAGTGAGAAAAAAATTATGAAGCCATCTCTAATATGATTCCAGTATCAGAGAACACTAAGAAATATTTACTTAAATTATAACATTGGACACAAAGACACATGAGTTAGGACACGGGTTAAAATTATACAACATGACAAAACAGCCTAGAGGACCTGTGATGTTGATTTTAGCTATAAGCTTCATAATAGACACTTCTACGCTATTCCCCCAAAGTTTTAGAATACTATGTATTAATTATGTCTCCTTCAAATTCTTAGATTAAAGCCTTAACTCCTAATAAGACTGTATTTGGAGATAAGTTTTATTAAGGTAATTAAGTTAAAAAACAAAACAAAACAGTGATATTGGTTTCCTTATCAAAAGGGGGAGTGACACAAAGGATACCTGTGCACACAGAAAATGCCATGTGAAAACATAGCTAGAGGAGACAATCTTATCTGTGTATCAAGGAGTCCTTAGTAGAAGCCAGTCCTGTCAACACCTTGATCTGGAACTTACAACCTTTAGCACTATGAGACTAATTTCTGTGATTTAAACCACCCAGTCTGTGGGTTTGTTATAATAGTCAATCCGTGGTAGTTACAAGGGGCTAACCATATAAAAGTGTGCATACTTAAGCATTTGAAATGCCTTGTGTCATATAAGAACCTTCATATCTGTAATATAAAGAAAATTTATAGGTTGGCATGTAAATATGTCATAAATATGACATAAGAATTCTTGAACCATTGTGTTGAAAACAGTGTAAGGTAAATCCAACTTTAATAGGGCAGTATTTGCTCACATGTGAAATTCATAACTACTCAAGATGCATATGGTTAGGTACTCACTTTACTTCAAGGACACAACTAATAACATTCTCCAGACTATTTGTTGTTACTCTGTATCTTTATTATTGCTAGCCCATGGCAAAATGGAAGGACATCAAATTAAATGTTATAACTTGGAAACAAAACCCAAGGGAAATAAATCTGCCTTTGACACATTATACTTTAAAATACAAAGTATAGTACAATCAAGCCGTTGTAGGGATAAAATCTTGACTTATGTGAATTTCTGTGTGATGTTAGTAGGGAACCAGACATCATTTTGGATGTGGTTTTTCTTCAGTAAATGAGACTCATATGACTACATCTGTGTGCTTAATGTGTTTTCTTTGTACTGATCCTGTTTTTATCCCATTTTGATAAAAATAAAAGATAATTTAGATCCAGAGTTTTGTTAGTTCTTACCGATTAAAGTGCTTTCCAAAACTAAACTGTCAAAGTAAGGAGGAAGCCGGGATGTGAAGCTTTAACCCTGGAAATTTTTTTACATATGTAGAATGTGTTTTAAAATGAATTGATTCTGTCCAAGGTGTTTGCATAGCCATAGCTTGCATATTAATGTTATCTTGTAAGGGGTAAAGCTGCCTACCTTTATTGTATAGAGAACAAGTTTTGCCCACTTGTGTTTTCCTTCAGAAAATGCATTGAGTTGAAGGACATATACAGCAGTTCCCTCTAGAACAATTGGGAAGTTGAAAGGTAGATAAAATGTGGTCCATACTCTTCCTCAAAACCCTGTCAGCATTGACTGGGGAGTGGCTTCTCTCTGATAGAAGCTTAGGAACGAAGGGCAACTCCAGAAAGCCCATCCACTTCAAAGTCCATGCTTGGGATAAAAGCAGGCAGAATCCCAGCCTCTTTGAGCATGATTCTGGCTATAACTTTTCACAAGTACAAGGCCATTTCTATATGTGTATACTGTACATAGGACCATATGTATTTCTATATGCCTTAATATTTTCATTCTTTTCCACCTTCAAGGATTTCTACCTGCCCACTGGGGCTCAGGTCTCTACCTCATGCTGCGTGCTCTTCCTAGAGTTCTTGGAAGGCTTCTAATTGATTCCACACTGAGTCTGTATACTTATCTTGGGTTCTTGACTCTTTACACCTTTTAATACTTTCAGCAAAAGCAGAACAATGAACTCCTGAGATTTCCACCATGACACAAGTCTTCAAACCAGGCTATAGAATAACACTGTTGAGCACAATATAAGATTGAGGCCACAGATGTAATCCGGAGTTCTTAAAACCAGATGGCTTACCAAGACTATCCCATGTTTTCTAGTTTGTAGAAAATAATGGAGAGAGAGTTTTTAAAGTTCTATCTAAATTAGTGTATCCAAACATTTGGAACAGCATTAAACCATGTCTTTAAATTTTTATGTCTTAAATTATAAAAACAAGTTGAAATTAATAGAAGTGGGTATGGATAATTGTTGCTGAGCAACTGTCGCGAAAATTGAGAGTGAGGACAGAAGCGAGAAGGAAGCCTCAGACTCAGTTGTTATAGGTTACAAGAACTTATTTATTCATCAATGGCAACAAATAGCGAAATGGGATCGCATTTGTTCTCACACTGTCTCGAGAAGTGGCCTGCTATTCCTCGCAGGGGAGTGTGGCGGCAGCATACCCCCACTCAGGCACTCATACACTGGATCCCGCCTCGAGAACTACCTCAGAAGTGGTAAGAGAGCACTCAACGCAACGATTAGGTTTTGGATGCTTTATGTCAATCTCCAACACAACTACACACAGCATACAATATGCTATTAGAGCAAAGATAATAAAGGATACAACAATATAATGGCTAAACATTTCACTCTACTGCGTATTGGGGTATATGACCTGATCAGTAGCCTCTGGGTGCAGGTGGTCTGGAGGGCGGCAATAACAGGAATGAGTCAGGTCGAAGGGCGACTCTCTAGCTTGGCTGGTTTCGGTTTGCTTGACCACAAAGTGGTGCTTGACCGCGAAGTCTCGAGTGGTCAGTAGCCTCTGGTGGTTTCTGACGAGTTGGTGTGGTTCGCGTATGGTTATCATGTTGATTTGTTTTTAAGTCCAAATATTTACTTCTTTTGGGATGTTTTTCTGCACAAATATTTACTTCACTAATACACTTCTGCATTCTCAGGTAACACTCTGGGCAAACAACTTGTTTTTCACAGCAAGTCTCACTGCACAAATATTTTATTCTACCTATTACAAGATGGAGTGGGTCTTGCTAAAGACTTGCTCCTTACACACACACACACACACACACACACACACACACACACACACACACACACACACACACTTCACTAATCTCCAACAATCTGGCCTGATGTCGTAGCCTGGCTTGATTGGCAGCATGATGGGTAAGGTTCGAGATGGGTTCAGTTGGAGCTTGGTCCAAAGTGTGGGCTTGTCCGAATCAGTGGCAGGCCTCTGGGTCAGTGGACTCGATCTCAGCATCTCTGTGGCACTCCTAGAGCGAGAAAGTTAAGGTGGCTAGACTGGGGGGTCAGGTGGGGGTAGGGTTTAAGCTACTCTTAACCAATCATATTTAAGACATTTACATGTTACACATTAAGGAGTCTACCGTACTTCAACTTTATCATACTCACTCACACACTCTAGGCTTGGTTTCCATGGTTACATTTGTCCATGGTCTCCGTTCCTTATCTTGTTTCTTACAGCAACACAAGGAAATCTGAGGCCTTGAATTTACGTTGTCCTCTGTGCTTATATTATGGATATTGGTTGTTGTTGTTTGGTTGATTTTGTTTGTTTGAATTTTTGTTGTTGTTGTTTTTTAAAACAGGGTTTCTTTGTGTAGCCAGGGCTGTCCTGGACCTAGCTCTATAGATCATGCTAGCCTTGAACTCAATGAGATTCTCCTGCCTCTGCATCCTGGGTGCTGTGATTAAAGGCATGCACCACCAATACCTGGCCCGTTTAGTGTTTTTATGGAATTCCTGAGTGTACAAATGATTGGGTCTATTGACTCTTGTGCCTGCTCGATGCTCCTTTTCTTCTGTTGGTCTGTCCTGTCCAACTTCAATGAGTTATTTTTTGTTTTATATTATTTTATTTTGTTATATTTAAAATAAAAGAGTTAATTCATCTGGACTGGCCGAAGAACAAATATAAGCCATGCTAGACATAGGAGGAATAATTAGCCCTTTAATGTACCTTTCCTTCCCAGAATTTCTTCTCCTTTGTGCAACCCTACAGGCCTCTGGGAAGTTCTCTTGGATCTGCCTGATATTCTGAGTTCTTTTTTTCTTTTTTCTCTTCTATATCTTCATTTTAGATACTGACCAGAGCATCTTCTTTTGGTTCTTTGGACTTCCTTATCTAAAGCTCCGCACCTGACCGTGTGACTGCTTGATAGTCCTGTGTCTCATAACTACACTAGCTCAAATAACACAGCTTTGCTCTCTTCTTCATTACTCTTCTCCAGACAGCTGCCCAGATTTGCAGCTTGTCTGTCATGGAGTTTTCCTTTTAAGCTCTAATAAAACTGTCCTTTAGCTTCTGTTTGAGTTTGTTCTTAAATTATTTCATCACTGAAATTCAGAAACCCAAGTGCTGAATTTCCTGGTAATGTCTGGTGACTCCCTCCAGATTTCCAACACTTTCCCCTGTCACTCATGTCTTTATTATTTAATGTAATAAACTTTATTGTTAGAACATTTTTAAAGTCTACAGTAAAATTGAGTAGAAAGTAGAGAGAGGTCCAGCATAACATAGGATATGTGCCTGTCCCTCCCACAGCATTCAGACCACCATCAGTACAGTAGAACATCTGTTACACTCCATGAACCACTGAGGCATCATTATCATTCAAATATAAAGGTTGTATTGCCAGAGGGCTTCTTCTGTTTTTTTTTTTTTTTTTCTGTGACACAATGCAAAGGTATTCTTTGGTTCAATGTGGCCTCCCAAAATGGCAGTGCTGGCCAAGTAAACAGAGACATTGTTATTGGGTAAACCAAAAAGTAAAGGCAAGTATGTGTTTACCAGAGAAGCAGATTTCTTAGGGAAGATTTCTGTATATCAAGAACCTTCCCTAATCTGCTCCCAGAGGTCAAGAACTTTTGGCAAGGACGTCTAGTTCCAAGAAGCCTATATTGGCCCAAATATCTACACCTTGCTGACTGTCATATAAAACCCACTTGCTTTTCCCCCAGTTTGATCCTCAATAAACCTTTCCTTCTATCCATGTCTAGTTTGGTGGTTTCCCTGTGTCCTTGATTACAGGTACCTTGTGACAAAATAGTAGAAAAAAAAATGCAGGAAGGCAGCAGAGAAAGTACCGATTTATTTAAAGTGACAATAAATGTAGTGAGAGTGCACTCCCAGAATGGGTATTCCTGAGCTCAGTTCTGGATTTTGTTTATGAGTTGATCTGAAAGGAGAGACAAATCCCCAGGGTAGGAATAGATCCTTATACTGATTGACAATTGCAACTGGTGGACAATCTCTCTGTGTGTTTGTGTACACATGTGTATGTGTCAGGAGACAGGGACTATATCCTAAAATTGAAAGTATATGCATGTCCTATTATGTATGTGGATGATATGGCCAATGGGATTTTCTTCCCAACAAATCACTGCAGGAACAGATTATTGCTCTTCACCATGTTTGTGCCCAAACCCAGTTTGAAATGAGCAGGCCATTTTTCTCTCTATTCACCAGGATGCGCTAAACACAAATTATGTACAGGAGGGAAGGAACTGGGTGTTGCTTCAATGGAAGATGACTCAGGGCCTTGGGTTGTTCTTAACCTTACCAGTCTGAATTAAAATCATGCTGATGTTTGGAATTATATGCTTTGTACAATCACATGATGA
>NW_022196914.1:50657222-50715452 GCF_008632895.1 Mastomys coucha
ACAAACAAACAAACAACAACAACAACAAAACCAGGTTGACTCTGTCCATCACTCAGGCTCTATCTTTTATCACTATAAACTCATGTCACCTGAAGAATGCCAACAAGAATGCCATGAGTAGAACTGTCAGCTAAAATATACCATGTTTTAATTCTGTTCTATAGAATTGTACTATTAGCAACAGAATATGAATTCAATTTAACACCCCTAAAACTCTCCTATGTCCTGCCAATTTATCCTTTCCCTGGGCCATTAATAGTTACTAATCATTGCATTACTTTATCATTTTGCATTTTCCAGAATGTTATATCATTGTGATAATAAAGACCATATACTTTTTATACTCAGAAGCTGCCATTAATAAACATTTAATTATCTTTTATGTGTCCTCATGGTTGAGATTTCTTTTGTAAAGCACTGAATAATTTTCCATTGTCTGGACATAACAGTTTATCCTTTTACCTACTGAAGGCATGTTGGCTGTTTCAAAATTTGAAAACTATAAATAATGTGGCTAGAAATGCTCACTGACAATTTGTTAGTATGTTTTGAATTATTTCCATTAATTTTAATATTAGAAGATAATTGCATCACTTCTCCCTCTCCCTTTCTCCATTTAAACTCGTCTATGAGGCGTCAAACAAAATGTGACAGACATCTAAGGAAAGCTAGGAATGGAAGAGATAGTCTTCTCCAAAAAAAGCAAACCAATTAGTTATCCAATACCAAATGGTCAGCCCTGAAAATATATTTACAGGTGTTAGCATATATTTTCAACTCCATTGGGTAAGTACTAAGGAATAAGGACTTTAGGTCACATGATTTGAGGGATTTGGTTTTATATCATCTAATCATCATCTAAAGGACTGCCCACTTTCTGTTTCTGCCAGCAATAAACAGGAGTTGTGTTGCACTCTCCTTCCAATATTTGATATTAGTAATTGAAGGAGGTAATTCTAATAAGCATAGTGTGGTTTTGTTGTGGGTTCAATATACAATTCTCTGATGAAAGATAGGACTTGTAAGAAGGGATTACATCATTAAAATTCTTACCTCAGCTGTAGATTAATGATGTTCTCTTAAGAGATTGGGTTACTGATAACAGTGATCAGTTGAATTTCTCTATGTCATAACATAGCTTGAAATTCTTCATGGGATGGCAGCATCACGTTCTTAGACTACCAAGGATTGTGAGCTGAATAAGTGTTCATTATTATCATTCTATGGTGTCTCTCCACCTGGAAACTCTCTTAGATGAGGTGTCTGTTCAGATCCTTTGTAGGTTTCTTAATTAGGTTGTGTTCTTCCTATCTACTTCATGAGCTACTTACTCATTTTAGATATCACTCCTGTACATTAGTGTCTTCTGCAAATCTTTCTGCCACACCATCCCTCTTCTCTTCTCTCCTTTCCTCTCCTCTCCTCTCCTCTCCTCTCCTCTCCTCTCCTCTCCTCTCCTCTCCTCTCCTCTCCTCTTCTCTTCCCTTCTCTTTCCATCCCTTCTTTCCCTCCCTCCCATTCCTTCCCTTCCCTTCATCTCCCTTCCCCTCCTCTCTCCTCTCCTTTCCTCCCCCTCTTCTCCTCACTTCCATCCATCCTTCCTTCCTTCCTTCCTTCATTCATTCATTCTTTCTTTCCTTCCTACCTTTCTGTTTTGTTCTGTTTTCTAAGACAGGGTTTTTATGTGTATCCCTGGCTGTCCTGGGACTCTCACCTCTAGTCCAAGCTAGCCTCTAACTCAGAGATCTGCCTGCCTCTGTCTCCCAAGTCCTAGGATTAAAGGTGTGTGATGAACTTCTCCCCACCAACCTCCTTACTGCTGGCTTACCTATATTCTTCATTGTGTTTTTCATAGTATAGAAGTTTGTTTTTTAAGTTTTGGTGTATAATGTATGTGTATGTTTATACATGGTGTATGTCAAAGTATGTGTGTATATGGACATGAATGGAATGTATAGAGGCTCAAGGTTGATGTATGGTATCTTCTTTAACTGCCATCTGCCTTTATTTCTGACACAGGTTCTCTAATTGTTTATATAGGTCACAGATTTGCTAGCCTGGCTGGCCAGGTAGGTCCAGGGTTGTGTCTGTCTTTGCCTTCCCAGTGTTAGGGTTCCAGGGCTTCACCACCACATCTGGCTCGTACATAGGTTCTGAAGACCTAAACATAGGTCTTCATGCTTGTGCAACAATCAATTTACAGGCTGAGCCATGTTTAATTTTAATGAAATCCAGCTTATTAATTGTAGTTTTCATTGATTATGATTACGATATTGTGTTAACAATCACCTAATCTAATTTTTATCTTTCTTAATGGCTAATTTTTCTGTTAAATAGACTAGCCATGGTGATTATATGGTTCATTTACTTCAAATGATTTCCTTTTACCTTCAACTACACTAAGAGACAAAGAGGAAATTACTCAAGTTCTGTTTCCTTTCCTCTGCCACTTTTCCTTAGCCGTGCCTTTTCTCTACTGTCAGTGTTTGGAAAATGTATATACTATGTGGTTTCACACAGCACACATTTGTTTCTGATTTTGAATTTCATTTAAATATCATTGCCACCAACTATTTTCTAGCCCGAAGCTTCTGGGAACACAGACAATAGAATAATGCATTCTGGTACTGGTTGGCATCATACAAGAACAGGAGGCAGCCTTAAGACTCTTGTACATGTTTGTTTATATTTTTTAAACCACCTCTGGCATTGAAGTGTGTGGAAATGTCTGTGAGTCCCCAAACTTTTCTCTACTATACATTGTTCTTGTTATACTGCCTGCAATTCTTTCCTTGGCTTTAAATTCAACACATTTCATAGATGTGTCTTGTGTGTCTTGGCATTAATTCTCCCTGAGACAAAATTTTCATTTCATGATTCTTTCATTGTGTATTTTAATTTTATTTTATTATTTAATTAAACTGTTTATGTTACAAAATAAAATCACTATATTCTATTCTATTATTTTGATTTAGCATTAAAAAATCCCTTGGAAATAATTAAAAGCATACCACACCAAAATTTTAAACCAGAGATCATATTCCTTAGTGAATATCAATGATTATTAAATAACAAAACTTTTAAAAAATTATTTCAACATTTAGTCTTTTTTGTTTTTTAAAGGGGACTGAGCATAGGTTCTTGGGCATGATACATAAGCAACACACATCTAACTTTATCTCTCATTTACTATCACCTTTTACCTAACTGTAATTTTTAAGGAAACATGTAAAGTAACAGGTTTCATTATGGCATTTTTATGCATATGTTATAACTCCTCTACCCCTCACCCAATTTCCTGCTAATGGTTACCCACCTCTTCCGAATAGTCCCTCGATCTGCTTTCTTGAAGTATGAATTCCATTACGCACTCTCTCTCCTTTTCACTCCTGTTTCTACTTCCATGATACACACACACACACACACACACACACACACACACACGGACACACACAGAGTTAAATGTAAATTCCACATCTGAAAAAATATATGCAGTACATTTTTTTTCTGAGTCCAGCTTATTTGACTTATAAAGATTTTAAATTTTATATATTTCCTGCAAATGCCATGATATTGTTATTCATTATGACTAAATAAAATTCCCTTTTGTGCATATACTGTATAATCTTTATCTGTTCCTCTGGTGATAGACACCTACGTTGGTTCCATTTCATTGCTATTTTGAACAATGTAACAGTAAACATGCTTATGAAAATATGTCTGAACTATGATTTAGAGTCCTTTACCTATATATACAAGCATGAAATAGTTGGGTGTTATAGCAGGTTTGTTTTCAGAGTTTTAAGACATCTTCACAATGATTTCCATAGGGACTGTACCAGTTCATACCCCTACCAGGAAAATGTAAGCGCTCCTCCTTCTCAACAAACTCACCAGCATTTGGTGTTATTGATTTTCCTTTTACAAAGAACACTATTATTAAATATCTAACAATAACTAGTGCTTGTGATACTAGAAAAATATTCTTCTACATGCTACCAGAGGAGAAAGCTGAGCACCAACCTAGTCACAAGCCATCTGAGTTGCCACAAAGACTGCTTATAAGATTTACTGGTTCAATAATAGCACGGTCAGAAGTCATTTTACCAGCAAACTTCTGGACCCTTCATCGTGTGTGTTATACATTTCCCTGTATTGGTAGGTGTGTGTGTGTGTGTGTGTGTGTGTGTGTGTGTGTGTGTGTGTATCTGTGTGTTTGAGATCTTTTGGAGAACTAATATTAACTTGCTTTTTCATATTTCTTATATTTCTTTGTTTTATGCAACTGTTGGCCTGGATAGCTGTGGATTTTAGTTGGGAGTTCTCTGATTACCAGGACTTCTCTTGAGGGCCTCATCTCCAGGACCACTATTGACTGAAGCTTCACCGTCTCTCCTCTCCACCAGGAAGGAGCTGTGCTTTGCTTGTATGCCTCTCTTCTTTTCCCCTTGCATTGTCCTTTCCATGACAACTTTCAATATCTTATCTGTGCCGTGTGAATTGAAGCTTTTTCTTTTTTATTCACTTTAGAATAAAGTCAGTATTTTTCTGATTCCAGGTCTCTTTCCTCAGGCTTACATCAACAGCATCTATTCCATCTTTCTTAGAAAATTTCTACATATTTCACTTTTATTTTTGGCTGTATAGGAGGTTGAACCTCAAGGCCTCATGTATGCTATTTGCTGCATAAGTATTCTGCCAGTGAACAGTACACCCAGTCCTCTTTCACTTAATTTTTCTGACAGAAGAAATCATTTTAAGTATGTTTTCTTAAGCTGGGACTGCATGCATATGCCATCAAGCCAGCACCATCCCATGGAGCATTAAGTGATTTTTCATATTAAGGATGTGTCTTAGTAAATGTCTTATTTCCATGAGACACCATAAACATGGCAACTTTTTGTTTTGTTTTGTTTTGTTTTTGTTTTTGTTTTTCAAGACAGGGTTCTCTGTGTATCCCTGGCTCTCCTGGAACTCACTCTGCAGACCAGACTCAGAAATCTGCCTGCCTCTGCTTCCCAACTGCTGGGATGAAAGACGTGTGCCACCACTGCCCGGCTACAATTCTTACAAAAGAAAGCATTTAATTGGGTCTTACAGATGAGAGGTAGAAATTTCCATCATGGTAGAAAGCATGGTTGCACACATGTAGCCATGGTGTTGGGAAAGTAGTTGAGTGTGGTGGCCCTGCTGTGTTCATGGAAGAACTCAAAACCGAAACCAGAGACTTAGCTCGCTGGGGGTTTGGAGCCTATGTAAATGACTCAAGGACCAGATACCAGTTCCCTAGGAAGCCGTGAACCTTTGATCTCTCTATCCCATCCTGGAATCCTTTGTGTTAGAGTTTTAGCTTTGATCCTGCCGAATGTCTGTTCTCACCTGAATGTAATATGCATGCCTGTGCTTATCTAAGTATATATATTCCGTGTTCACTAAGTAAAGTTGCGCCTTGATGAGAACCATTCTCCTGGCGTCTGTCTCTTTTCTCTACCACCCATTGCAGGTTTCCAAATCCTCGGTTCGTGGAACCCCACGCAAGTAGGAGCTGCGGGACGGCATCCTACAGTTGAGAGTTTTACATCTGGATCTGGAGGAAGAGAGAGTCACTAGGGCTGGCTTGACCATTACAACACCAAAGCTATCCTCCAGTAACACAGTTCTTCTGACAAGCCACACCTACTTCAACAAGGCCACACCTCCTAATGCAAGTAGTGCCGTTCTCTAATGACCAAGCATTCAAATTGATGGGCCTGTGGGGTGAATTCAAACTACCACAGAAACTTTTCTAGAATTGTCTTTAGAATTTGCTGTGCTTCCTATATTATTTCTTCTATTAGCTGCTACTGCAGACTTTATTGAATCCCCTTTGTGCTTTTTTCTCTCTAGAGCCATCCATGTGTTAAATCTTGGCTAAATGTAAAGGAATCATTCTTCTTCCAGCCACCTTCAGATGTTTGGAAGGGACATACATAAGAATGTTTTATTTTATTTTAATTTATTTATCAATAAGAGACAATTAATAAATGTGCAGCATGTAGACATGTATATTACCAAGTGTATTAAAGTATCCTTCTAGCTATCTTAGTGCATATGTGCTTTGTTTTTCTGACAGGATTAGATTAATTTACAGACCATTGTAAAGTACATCATTAATCTTGTTTTCTTATACTAAACCTTTATTTCTCAGAGTTTGGGACTGAGTGAGCCTTCACCATGCTTGGTGTCTGTAGAGAAACTTTAATTCAGAACATGGCTGCTCTGGCAAGAAATCACACCATCTAGGTCTGTGTGATCTGGCTGGAATTCATACATGCCTTTAATCCCAGGAGACACAGGCAAACATATCTCTGAATTCAAGGCCAACCTGGTACAGAGCAAGTTCCAGGTAAAGAAAAATTTAGGTCCAGGGGTGGTGGTACACACCTTTAATCCTAAACAATGAAGATAAGTTGGTTCATGGAAGCATCTACATTTGAAAGTGATGTCTTATTGAATGGCAGACAAAGTGACAAATCAGAGAAAGATTTGACAGAATTAGGATATAATCAACTCTCATGAGAAGAGAAAGGAAAGGAAAGTGCCTTAAGGGAGCAGCACTGAGAAAAAAGGGAGGAGAGGTACAGTTTTATAGAGACAGACTGAAGAGAAAACAAGCTAGACACAGGTAAAGATAGAATAAGCAAAAGAATGAGAAGAGGCCAGAAGATTAGAAAAGATTGCTAGAGTTAGTTTGAGGTCAAGCAGAGCAATTCAGAGGCTGAGAGAGATGCCAAATGGAGTACATCAGGTGGGACCGGATTTTGAGCAGAACAGCTATGTTGAACCAGCCAACCAGTGATCAGAAAGAACAAGAATGGGTAAGTTTATTTAGCAGCAAGTCTCAGAGCCTGAAAACATTCTAGGGATAGATTAGATTGCATAGACACTAGAAGCTTCCACGACTATACCTACATTAGCAGACTGAGGCAGTAGGCCATGGAGACCACAATTACATCAGGAAAATAAAATATATTTTTACAGGTGTCCTGTGGGCAGGGCATTCCTAATTTGCCAACTGTTCTCTCATCCTTACAGGTCCTTCATCTCCTACACACACACACACACACACACACACACACACAATCTTCTTTTCCGATCAGGTTAGGAAGTGCTCTAAATTGCACATTTGTACATCCTCAGTGTTTAAATGTTCAAATATTAATTCCCAAGATGATGTTACTAGGTTTGAGTTAGGATGGGAGAGTGTATCTCTCCAAGTGAGACAGGTCCTCTTAAAAGGAGATGAAGGACCTGTAAGAATAAGAGAGCAGTCAACAAAGTAGGAAGAGTGCCCTTCTCACAAGACAACTGCAAAAAGATCTTTGATTCTCTGGATGGAATTGTATCTCTGAGTCACATATATCCATTTGTATGCCTTACATCACTTTCTCATTGTTGTTCGCATTTTCCTATTAGATTCCTCCATTATTTAGTTTTGATTTATGAAATCATATTTTTAAATGTTCGGAATCTGAGCCCTTCTACACATTAGTGCAGTTTCATTTTTAGTGTTTTTTCTTTATTATTTTAAAATATCTTCTTTGCATATGTGTGATGTTTATACATACCTTTGAAATCCATTAAAGGTTATTTGGTCTGGTATGGTGGCTCACATCTGTAATTCAGACACTGGAGAGCCTCATGTAGAAGTAAGTCCCAGGCTAGCCTGGACTATGAAATGGGACCCTATCTCAAAACAAAGAAATAGCAGCAATGAGAACAACAAAGACTCCAAACAGAGAATGTTTAACTTTATTATTTGATTTGTTGTGCTTGTCAGTCATGTACATGGCTTATAGATAAAAAGTACTAAATTTATACTAAACTATATGCATATTAAAGTATTAAATTTCCACAAATATAAATTATATTAGTTATATTAAGTGAAATGAGCAGATGTACTTGCTGAGTTGTTAATTAGAGCAGACATTATTTTCATTCTTACTTCTACTAGAATAATAATCTGCTTCCCCCAAATTTCCAAGTCTTAATCTCTGAAATTGTGAATATTTTTCCTTAAGTGGTTAATCTTGGTTGTCAACTTGACTACATCTGGAATAAACTAAAAAACAAGAGCTGAGTATACGGATGAGAGAGAGTTTTTGGCTGCGTCATTTGAAGTAGGAAGACCTGCCCTCAACCTGGGCTAAACTTTCTCTCTCACAGGTATGCCCACTTGCTTAGCTGGGCATAAGTTGTTAAGTTTATTCTGGATATAGTCATCCATCAGGGACTGGATCATTCCCAATCAATGACAAATTTAAAAAGTTCCCTACAGGATTACTTACTACCTGATATTATGGAGGCATTTTCTCAATTGAAGTTCCATCCTCTCAGATGGTTCTCAATTGCATCAAATTGACATACAAATTAGGACAACAAACATGCATTCAAGCACACACACTCAAATACACACACAGACACACACACACTCACAATGTTCATCCTATTATTTGTGTTTCTTTAGAGAACCTTGATAAATAAACCAACATTTTTTTTTAATATTTGTCACTAAAGTAAGAATCTCCAGATGGGGAGATTATCCTGGTTATCTAGGTGAGTAAAATGTAGTTGTTAAGCATCTCTCTAGAGTAAGTGGTTAGCAGCAGAGTCACAAAGAGTGATATAGAAATAGAAGCAGAAGTAGAAGAAATAAGCTTTGTAATACTGCACGGCTGACTTTGAAGATGGAGAGTCACTGAGACAAAAACTCCCAGCAGCCCCTGCAACTCAAAACCTTAAAGCACTAGACAGTCGTAACCAGAGCCTGCACTAGAGAGTCGTAACCAGAGCCTCCAGTGGTATCATAGCCCTGTCAAAGTCACTGAGACAAAACTCCCAGCAGCCCCTGCAACTCAAAATGTTAAAGCACTAGACAGTCGTAACCAGAGCCTGCACTAGACAGTCGTAACCAGAGCCTCCAGCGGTATCAGAGCCCTGTCAAAGTAGGTTTCCAACCTTCAGAATGCTGAGATAACAAATCATGTTTTAAGCTGGTGATACTTCCTTATAGCAACAATAAGGACCTCATATATCAGTCTACCATTGACCACTTCACTAGATGGTTTTCATTCGCTGTATAGAACTTCGGTTTTGTTATCCCAGATTCATGTTAAAATCCAAAAAAGTCGTTTATCTTACGTAATAACTTTGAACTCAAATTTATCACTCTTCTGTTTTTATCTTTCAAATGAAGCATATATAATAATAAAATATATCGAGGAACGAATTTTCTATCCCATTTATCAGAGTTACAGACCCATGATAAGACACTAGATGTCACTTTTTTTCTCCCAAATAGATCCTATAAACATATACTGTTGGCCAAAACCAATCAAATAACTATGTTGAGGTATATTTGGTCTGCAGAATTGCATAAGCTAGATGGTTTCTGCATTCCAACCTGAGTATGGCATGAATAAAGAGCTGAACAAACTAAGCTTATCTCAATTTTTACCCAACTCACCAAGACTATAGGTCAAAAGAACAGCTAGTGCTGTGGCTTTGGTTTGCTTGCATCTGGCTTATGAGAAATTTAACACTATTTAACACTCTTTGGACTGATGAATTTGCTAACTGTGGCTCTAAGTTAGATACCCATGGTTTCCTATTTCTTATGATCTGCTGGACAAAATGTGGATTTCCCAAAGGAACAACAATGGACTTTTTGGATCCTGAGTTCAAAGGCTGTGTGTGTGTGGCTTGTCAACATTTCGATAAAAGCTTTGTTCAAACAAAATATGCCATTATCTAATCTGCATGGAAACTCTGGGGGTGGTGAGAAGGAGCCTTTCTTTGCTAGGGAAAAAATTAAGTTTGCTTTGGTTTCAATAGAGTATTTCTTTCTATTTTGACTCATAACATTCATTCATTGTACACAGCCCACTCTATCTTGGATAATGTTTTGATTTAGGATATTGTTAATGTGAAATGGCATTAGTGATCCTTTGGATATAGTTTTTAAGTTATTAAATAAAAAAACATTGTATTCTTTCTTTTTAGTGTTTATTTACCAAGAAGTCCAACAATAGTTAGAGGGGCCTTCCTCCAATCCCAAACCACAGTAAACAATGTTTCTAATGTTATTTGGGAACTACATAGGCTATTCAGGGTGCTAGTGCAATCAACTTCTTCCTTGCGTTTCTCCAGCTCCTGTTTCTTCCTCTCAATCACCACCTCTTTTTCACACTGTGGCCTCTGCTGGGTAAATGGAGTAGGTTCAGTAATGGAGGGCCTTAGCTAATTATGCACTCCTCTGCTGTCTGCAAGAATTTCAGTAAAGTATATTCTATATTGACAGACTGTGTTGTATGAAGCTAAGACATCTCAAATGACAAAGGATCTGTCTTAGCTCTTCTACTGGTCATGTGACCATGCATGGATCTCCTTTCCCAAGGAGTGGTGGCAGTATGTGTATGTGGCTTGCTAAGTAGCTCAGGGTAATTGGTGGCATAGTTTAGATCAAGAATGTGTTTAAGTGACATGAATCTATAATGTGCTAGACAAGTGTAAGATATTACTTGTTTTTGAGTCCTTTGATGGCCTGCTGTAGAGGAACCTGAGTCACTCCATTCAGACATTAAGGTCTAGTATCTCATGAGGAAAAGAAAATTTTCCTCATTCAGATCAGGAGAACAAGTCCTCCTCAGAAGATGGTGTTTTCCATTTAGATTACTCATTGACCCCACCTTTTCTATTTCCTAAGTCACCACCCTTGAGATATGACTCCCTGCCTTACCACACAAAGAGCTCTCCTTCTAAAGCCACATCTGAGGACACTGGAGAGTAGCTAATACTCCCCAGGTTCATACCCACTCATCTCATGTCCACATGACACACCCATGGCAAAAGCTTCCTTGTCCCTGTGGTCTCTGAACAATGTTCCATGTCTTGCAGGTTCTGTTGTCAGTGTTCACGCTATTAGGATATAATATGGTCACAGCGATGCCATATGAATTCAAGAATGGTTTATCAACAAGGAGACAGCATTGATAATGTCAGTGTCCTCTACCCATGCAGGCCCTACGTGTATTGCAGAGAAAATAGAAGTGAATTAAGAAGAGCTATCAGAAGGTAAATTCAAGACACAGAGGACATATCCTTCCAGGAAAAACTAAAGTAACTATGGTTTTTTAAACCCAAAGGCAAAGTATAAATGTCTCCCAGCCGTTCCCTATCTGTACCAAAGAGGGCAACACGGAAATGTTTTTAAATATAGGGAGAGGAATTTCTGTTAGATATAAAGAATATCTTTAAAATATGATTTGTTAAATGTTAGAAGATGTTACAAAGGAAATTGAATAATTTCCTTCTCTAGTAATCTTTCTTTAGTAAGAAATTCTGCTTCTATGGTGTGGTCTGAACTAAGTACTCACAGCCATTTTTAAATGGTTATACACTCATTTACCAATTAAACAAATACAATCTAGAGTTTGAATAAATATTTCTCACTAGTGATTACCTCAATATATTTTAATAATTTGTAGGACATTTTTCCCTTTTGGTTACAGGAGAGATCTAAGGTTCCCCACTTTGACTGTCCAGTTCATTGCATACATTCACACTGCTTTACAACAAACAACACAGTTTGTCTCAACACATTTTTATCTGAAGTTGAAACTCTTGTTTCATATATTAATATTCCCCTAAATCATGCCCCCAGTAACCACTCCTCTTATTTCTATTTCTATGAATTTAAGTTCATTGGACATTTTAATAGTAACCCGAACAGAGTCACCTCCTGTTGCTTAGCATAGATCATAACACATGGCATGCTCCAGCCTTTTTCATATAAAGACACGGGACCATGTTCCATCAGGCACACCCATGTGATTATTCTACCCAGACATAAGGCCTGCAGAGCAGAAGTAGGCAAGTGATACCTTTTTGGTTGGGGCAAGGTGGCAGAAATTGGATGAGGTAACAATGACTTTCTGATTCAAGTTGGGTGGATATGACTAAGTATTAGTCTGGAAAGAGCTCCCTCATTGTGTCTGAAATTTGTTCAACCTTATTTTAGTTGCCATTTTAATGTCCCTACAAATTACGTAAATTGTATTTACAAGTAAAGAATTAGAAACATACCACACTTAGATGGGACATCCCAATGATTTCACAACAACAGGTATGGCAGTGCTTCACTGTGGGTGTACTCCAAAGCATGGTGGTTTCATGAGTCTATACTGTGCTACTTTACTAATAGATTTGACAAGAAACCAGACAAAGGCAATGCTAGAGAAAAAGTTACTTTGGTTTCCAGTTTCAGTGGCATTCACTCCATCACCGTGAGGAAGACAGACCTTTGAGAGCAATGAATAGTATGGTGTAATCTAAAATGGCTGGTGGCATCATGCCTAACCTGGAAGTAGAGCATTGGACCAGAACTACAGGTAGGTTTAACTTTCCAAGACTAACCCTTCTTACTAGGTCTGTTAGTTAAACCTCATGTCCTAAATGTTCCATGATTTCCCAAAACACTGCTACCAGATAGGAACTAAATGTTCAAGTATACGAGGCCATGATATTAGGTCACATAGAAACTAGAGCTCTCATCTTTATAAACGAGTACTTAAGGATCCCTTCACAATCCCTCATCTTCCAGTGTAGTTCCCTTTTGCTTATTTGCGTCCTCTGGTAGCCTCTTGGCTTAGGTATGTGACATTTTCAGAGATCTACTATCACATCCAACCTTCCAGCTACGTAACATAGACAGATAAATTTTAATATAAATATAGATATAATTTAAAATAATTTTGATATTATTAAATACTGGAATTTACAGAATTAGAGAATTGATCCTGAAAAAACAAATTCATTATATCTTTCTTAAATTCAATTGTATTCTCTAACAGCAAAATTTTAAAATTTTTGTTTTTAGTTAACTAGATGGTTACATGTGACATCACATAGACTTTTCCACTGATGCAATGATTCATTGATTAGGTACTAGCTGCTATGAAGAGCAAGGACACCCTTTGCTTTTCCACCCTCATTTGTTTTCATTGTTTACTGTGTGCATCAGTTGTCTTGCCTTTGTAAAGTAGTGGTCATTACTCTAACTGTAAATCATTTATATTTATTTTATCATTTTTCTTTCTTTTATTTACTTATTTTTTTCAGAAGTTCCAACTGAGTTTGTGTCCTTTTCCCCATCTTCAGTTTCCCTTCCAAGTTTACTTCTCTTTATTTGCTAAAATTTAATTTTATGGCATCAGTGCTGTTGACATTTATGTTATAATCTGTGATTCTTGATTTGTCTGTAGCTTGATTACAAATTTTAGAAGTCAAGCAACAGTTTATATATTATGAAAATATCTCAGTCCACTTTCTGCCCCTGAAACAAAATTTCTGAGATAAAAAACTCATATGAAGGAAAGGTTTAGTTTGGCTTTGGTTTCAGAAAGTTTAGTTGGTGACCCTTGGCTTTGTTGCTTTTGGCCTGTGGCACCATAGTAGCTCAAAGCAGGAGCATGTGTGAGAAGAACACTATTCACATTATAGTGGTCTGGACGAAAAAACAGACAGTAAGAAGCTGAGGTACCAATACCCCCTACAAGTCTTCCTAATGACTCCATTTTCTCCCAGGAGGCTACAAATCTCTTAAAGGATGTATTGCTTCCCCTAAAACTGTCCCAGATGGCTGACCAGAACTTTAGAGAGCAAACTATAGCAGACAGAATAGCTACTGCTTACTGTAGTGGTTAGAATTAATTCTACTGAGTCATGACCATTTTACTACTTATAACAGCAGCATTTATACAAGGCTGCTGTTAGAATCAATGCCAAATAGATTCCATTTCTTTCTTGGCATTAGTTAATTAAAATAAATATTTAAATTATGCCATAGCTTAGACCTTCATATTTGCAATATGATCACTGGGAAGTATATAGTTTGTCAGCGTCTGTCAAGTGTTGGAATCCTCAATTATGCTGCATGACTGTTCCAGAATCATTGTCTAGTCTAGACAAGTCTGCAGAGTTCAGCAAGACAACAGTACTTTTCATAGTTTTTTTCACTTTTTTTTTGTGGGGGGTTGGAATTTTGGGTTTTTGAAATCTGTATTCTTTATGTAATTATCAGCCTTGTGTTTAGATATAGTCTTATGCATGACACTCAATATTGTTAGAAGTTTCCATTTCCAAATGTTCCAACTCTTTCTTTCATGTATATTGCTATTTAACTTAGTATGAAATTTTAGGTTGTAAATTATTTTCCTTCAAAACCTTGAAAAAATGTTTCACTGACTTGTAGAATTTCAGGTTCTGCTGTAGAGACCCTTGAAGATAGTCTCATTTGTCTCTTTGTAGGTGGCCTACATTTTCTCCAGAAATGTCTAAGTTCTCCCCCAAGGTCTCTGACTTCAGAGTTAGTTATCCACAGTTTTTTGGTACAGCTGACAGTATCAGGGTATTAGGTATACGTTCTCTCAGGCTTTAAATCCAACTAGAGGCTAATTAATTTGTCCTGTAACATTTTTGCAGCTATTGTGTCATTGGCATGTCTTACTAGGCCAATATTTGCTGACAGTTTTTAATCACAGTTTTTACAGCTAGGCGAAATAGATGGTTAGTTTTCTCTCCATGTCGAATGCATAGGAATTTGTAACACTCTGAAAGCCAGCCAACCGGAGTGAATCATTCAGGTTGGTGCCAGCTTGATTTCTCATGTCCTATGGGTCAAACATGTGGTTTTAAGTGTTAGCATCTTGCCGTCCAGATCTTGAGAGTAATGGAGAAGAGCATCTGTAGCAAATAATTTTGCAGGGATGGTGCCTGTCAGGCCCCACTGACCAACAACTTAAAAGGATGTAGCCCAATCTTGGTTTGTTAGCCTATAATCTCTAAGGCAGGCATTGTCTCCCTGATACAGGGTAAACTCACTTCATTTACATTCTTTTTGCATATGTATATAATACACATTCAAGAAATTTCTGTAGAAGTAAATTTCCATATTGCATTTTCCTTAGAGTTAGCTATTCTTCCCAATATTCCCTCCTGTATGGCCCACTCATTCTCTACTACATTTAACTCTTCTTGTTCCCCCTTCATACTACTTACATAGGTCCTAGCAGAGAACCAAATACTATTATTCTCCTTAGTACATCTAGGAATAACTTGTTTCTTGAGTTCTTATATTTATACTCACAGATTAATGTCTATCTAAATCCTCATCTAAGAAGTTTCTTTTTGCAGTATATGGTGATCAATAAAGAGACCCACATAGCCAATATACAGAAAATCAGAGACTGTGGAATGCTTATCTCTAATTGGATATTCAAATGGAATATCATTGGAAATCAATATGTCCATTGGAAAATATATATGTGTGTATTGTGTGTGTGTGTATATATGTGTATATATGTGTGTATATATATATATATATATATATATATATATATATATATACTAAATTGGAATACATACACACACACACACACACACACATTGGGGTAAATATACCCCAAGGATCAGACATCATTTTATGGAGGACGCAAAAAAACTGTGTCTTTTTTTTTTCTGACTTTAGATTAATTTTACTCTGCTTTCTTTGATGTTTTCTTGGTTTTATCTTTGAGTCTTCTGACTCCCATTAAACTTTTCTATTTTAACTCTTATTTTTTCATCTGTAAAACATCTGTTGAAGCTGAATAGTTCAGTATTATTGCATTCTATTCTAGCATGGAGACAAGGCCTTCTCGTATCATGTTTGTGATGGAAGTTAGAATTTTCGCTTAACCACCGAGTAGTTACAAACCCTTGATTGCTCATGACAATTTTCCTGTCCTCAGTTTTCATATGTATAAAGTGGGGGGTTTCAATAACACATAATTCATAAGATTTGTATGAGACACACACACACACACACACACACACACACACACACACACACCATCCTTGGAGCAAGGCCTGACATTCAATATGCCATCAAGGCAATGTCTTGTTATTAACTTTTATCCTGTTTTCAGCAACTAGGTTTTTCTGTCTTATTGTTTTGGTCCTTTTTCTTTTGTACTTCTGCCTTTCCAATGCAGATTTTTGTTGTTGTTTATATGCAATCATTCTTCAGAAAACCTCATTTATAATTTTGAGGAATAATTCTGATTTATAATCTTGATGATTTTTGTACATGACCTTTGTTGTTGTTATTTTGTGAAAAGGTCTTTTCTCAAAATGGCTTTGGAATTTCCCCAGCAGCATTTTGGTTGCAGACAAAGGTATTTTGTAACCTGCTTCACCTTAGGGTGAATCAAACAGATAGCAGATGACAGGCTGTACTTTCCCTAAATTTGAGAACAAAGAGGCTTGAAACTTCTATACTCCATTAGAAGACCACAGTGGCTCACTCACTTATTCTCAGAGTTTGGTTTTCTAGCTGGCACAGAGACAAAGGCAATTGGTTGACTATCTGCTTCAAATCCCTCTTGTTTGCTCCACTTTTATTTCCACCCAGCACCTTACTTGCTAGTGTCGATTTTATGTCTGCAATAGGAAAGCCTTCAATTCCACCTTCCTTTGTAGAATATGATCTTTATTTTGTTCAGCTCAATTTCCTAATGTCATAGTCTCAGAATTTTCACTTTCTGTCTCTCCAAATTTTGTTTTAATATCTGTTCTGATGGTAAACCACCCCCCTACTCCAGACTCCAGGCCACACTCCTCTCTCTCATTACCTGCTTTGTTAATACTGTAAATTATTGCCTTTGATAAAAATCACTGGAACTTCCACGGCCTATCCAGAGATCAAAGTGAGTTTATTGTTCATTCTGCCTTAGTGGTGCAGAAGTTCCATCGCAAATAATATTGTTGAGATTACTGGAAAGTATCAGTTAGTAATCTATCCTGTGTTCTTGATTCTAGAACAATTAACAGCAAAGATAACAGACTTCCAGTTCGAAAAGAATGTTATCTTAAAAAAAAAACAAAAAAACTGTGGTGATTGATCACATCCCTGAGGAGTGGAAGAAAGAAAGAAAAAGAACTAAGGAGTCCCACTGTATCTAATTGCTGCAATTAATTAAGCCACTCCTTCCTCCTGGGGGAAGTAGAAGCAAGATACAAAAAGCATAGCTTCCCTCAGACAGTCACAACACTGGATTCCCTAAGGCAAGAAAGAGAATCAAGGTGGCTCAGCAATTCCAAAAGCTATGACGGAAACAAGAAGATTTTTCTCCTTCTTATGAATATAAAATATTTTATCAGTTTCCAAGCTCTCTGATATGTGTGTGTGTGCGTGTGTGTGTGTGTGTGTGTGTGTGTGTGTGTGTGTATCTTAACACAGAAGCTTTTTATTTTTGAAATTTTTCATCTCCGCCTGAATTTCCTAAGAAACAATTCACTCGATCCCTGTAAGTACCTAGTAGTAAATCACAAGTGTCTGTATTTCTTCTTGCCAGAAAAAGCACAAAGCTGCAAAGACTCCCACGGGAGATGTCAGTGTTGTGAGTCTTCCTGACCCTGCAGATGGCTAGGATTCGGTGAAAGTGCATTTTATGTATAGATTGCTCTTGACATACCATCCCTCACTAAATAGCTGCTGATGACATTCAGCCGTTTTCACGAAGCATCTCAGGTTTTCTTCTCCTCAGTTTGAGATTAGTTCCTGAATTACAATCCCTGGCAGGAATAGGAAGATATTAAGTTGCTGGCACAGAGAAATGCTTTTCCTCACCCTGTGATTCTATTAAAGCATCTCACTAAAGGATGTTGACTCTTTACTGAAGGATTTTTGTAACAATTTTTTCTGTGTTGGTTGAAGAAAACAGAACCACTGACTGAAATGGTTTCCTTCTGCTTTGTTGTTCATACATAAAATGATAGAATGCAAGTAAGTATATCATATATGTCATTTAGCAAAAACAAATGATGCTTGTAACCTGATGACCTGAATAGTTTAGGGACCCTTTTTTCTATTATGTTAGCATTTTTAGAGGACCTCTGAAGTGTTATGCAGTGTGCCTAGAATTGGTTAGTGCCCTACTTTGAAAAGCTCAGTCCAGTGATTAGTTAGAAGAAATGAAGTATTTACTCTGTGTATTGTATATGACAATGTGCTTTAAACAAATATGTGAGTAAATATATCAGACAATAGCAGCTCCTCTACTCAGTGTAAAGTTTAGAGGCAGAACGGGAAATTCACATTAGTGAATTTCCAAATCCAAAGACAGAGTTTTCAGAGAAATAAGAAAGGCTTTAGGTACCAGAATACAGCTGCCTTTCTTTGTCTGCACTCTTGGAGTCAACCAGTTGTTTGAAAACATATTAAAAAGTAAGAAGCTGTATTGAGCACATACAGGTGTTTCCCCATTATTTCCTAAACAGTATGTTGTGATGACTATTTATGTTTTTGTAGTGCATTAAAGAAGGCTCTCTAGAGGTATAAACTTAATAGGACATTAGGGAAGGTATTAGACTAGCATAAGGTGATGAAGTTTATTTAATGAAAGATGTTCCGCATGATGGATAGAGGACCAGATAATCCACTCGCTGCTCATCCTAAGAATTATGGAGCTTCAGAACAAGAGGGATGAACAATGTAGCCCAAATCTGAGGTTGGAGGCTTTGAAAACACCTGGGAAGACTCTAGAGCGAGTCCTTGTTGATAGGGGGCCTGATGTCCACACCTGGTCACAGATGCAGTAGGTGCCCTTGGTTAGGAGAAAAGAAGTATGCAATACTGCTAGGCTGCCTCTTCCATTTTCATTCTTTGTAGGCTGCTATCCTAGAAGATGGGTCTACCCATGTCCAAAACAGGTTTTTGTTTTGTATCTTAAATGTGCTTAGAACTGCCCCACAGGTATAGTTGGAAGAGCATTTTACTCTGCATAGAAGTCAAGATTAACTATGATAATTATGTCATAAGTAATTTACATTTAATTTGATGTATGTGAGACATGCATAGGTTAAATACAAATACTGTCCTAATGTAGTTGAGGAAATGGAGCATCTTCAGGTTTGGGAATCTATAAGGGGTCCTGAGCCAACATGCTAGCTTGGATATTGAATAATGACTATAATTAGGAAAAGTGGGATGAAGGAAGAAACCATGCTCAGAACATTGAACCATGTGAGACAGATCATGTTGATGACAGATTAGTTTAATGATCCCAGATGAAGTCAGAGAATAGATGGACTATATAGAATTGCAGACAGGATGGGGAGTTTAAACTTCGTATTTTAGATACATGGTTTATGATCCATAGAAGCTCACACTGCACTTTGGTGATTTGCCCAATGGATGAGATTGTGTGAGCAGCTAATGTAGAGCTTTTATAACCACAGTTTGAATAGAACTCAGGCCTAATAATGCAAAGGAAATTCTGTTACTGTTTAAGCAATGTGCTGTCTTTGTCCTACATGGACTCATTCCCTAAACCTCATCACTGGCTTGCTCCATCTGCATCCTTTCTACCACTTTATAAGGGTGAATCTCAGGCTTTTCCCTCTACTAAGTATAAATTGTAATACTCTTTAGAACAATGAGAATTAAATAAAATAGTACATATACAGAAATTAGTGTGGCTTTGTAAAAGCATTTATTCTAATAGTACAGATATCAAATTGATAGGAGAAAGAAGGAAGATACCCAAATGAGACAGAATGATTTCAACAATTCGATAGTGGCTGATTGTGTGATCAATGAGAAAAGAATATAGGAGGAGCTCATTATGTATGCAGTCATGATAATGTCAATATTATTTATAATGTGTTGTAATATGTCAATACTAATGTCCACATTGATATCAGTGTTTAGAATATTTCTTCTAGTGTAGCTGTGTTAGACAAAAATTGAGACATCAAATAGTCATTTGAATATCTTTATATCTGAGGTTTATAGGAAAGACAGAATTAAATAAGATTTTGGCATCCACTAGCCTACAGGGTGTGCCAAGGAGTAGAAATTATAAAGAGAGATAGAGAGAAGAAGAAGAAGAAGAAGAAGAAGAAGAAGAAGAAGAAGGAGGAGGAGGAGGAGGAGGAGGAGGAGGAGGAGGAGGAGAAGAAGAAGAAGGAAAAGGAGAAAGAAGGAAGAAAGAAGAAAGAAAGAAAGAAAGAAAGAAAGAAAGAAAGAAAGAAAGAAAGAAGAAAGCAATGTATGCTTAAGAGTTGCTACTGTGCTTTCTTCTCTAAATATTCATGTGTTAGAGGCTTGGACCCCACTATGTACAATAATGCTATTTTTAAGGACTTAGTACACGTGCCCTACAAGTAGATATATATTTATGATGGTTTGAATGAGAATGGCTCCCTGTTCATATATTTTAATGCTTAAACATCAGGCAACGGAACAGTTTGTGAAAGATTAGATAGATTAGGAGATGTTGCTTTGTTGGAATAAGTGTGGCTTTGGTAGTAGAGATGTATTGCTGGGGTAGGCTTTGAGGTTTCAAAATCCCACACCAGGCACTATCTATCTATCTATCTATCTATCTATCTATCTATCTATCTATCTATCTATCTATCTATCTATCTATCTATCTGTTTATCATCTAGCTAGCTATCCACGTGTCTTTATCTGTATTTCTCTCTTTCCTTCTCTTTCTCTGTATATGAATCAAAATGTAAAGTGCTCTGCTACTCCTCCAACACTGCACCTCTCTTCCTCCCACAATGATGATAGTGGACTAACTCACTGAAACTGTAAGCAAGCATCCATCTAGTTGAATGCTTGCTTTTATAAGACCTTGCCTTGGTCTTGGAGCTTCTTTGTAGCAAGAGGACAATAACTAAGACAGAAGTTGGTACCAGAGAGTGATACATGCTGTGAGAGGCCTGACCCTGCTGCTGTTTTGAGTAATATGGAAGACATTGGGACTTTGGATGAGAAAAGCAGTTGAATACTTTAAATGGAGGTTACTGGTCCATCCTAGGAAGAGTGTAGAAGATAGTGGTGCTGAGGGTGATTTTGTTTGTTGGAACCCTGTTCAAGAGCTATCATGGGGGAAGGATATTATTATCTTGCCTAACAACCATTCTTGAATTTGACTCCTTTTGCCCCTCATCCTAAAAATCAGTCCGAGGTTAAATTGAAGAGTCTTGGACTAATGCTGTTGGCAAAGGAGATTTCAAGACAGCCTAATATTGACTGTGTCCTGTACTTATTATCACTCTTGTGCAGATCTACAAGGAAAAAGAAAAATAAAATGTAATGTTTGAGGAGAAAACAAAATTAAAAAAATGAAAAATCACTAGAAAATATAGTATTGGAGCCAAGTTCTGAGCTTAAGAAGATAAAAAGTTTAAAGAAAGACCTGATTTAAAAAAAAAAAAGGGAGTGGTGCCCTTAGAGCAAGACACACCCAGAAAAACTTCGAACTTGTGAAAAGGAGATAAAGGAAAGCTTAAGAAACAAAGGAAACCATCCAAACCAGAAAGCTGATGAAAATGTAATTCGAGGAGGGGGACAAGTTCCAGCTTCAGCAAGTAGAAGAACTTGGCAGCTTTTGCCAAGTGGTTTCAAATTTAGAGTCAAGAAGAATACAAGAAAGGACTTATCCAGTCTTCCTCAGAGGCAAAGAAAGCCACTGAGCCCAGGCATTTGGCAGGACAGTACCTGCATGGAGGCCCAGAGAGAACATTGTATGAAGCTGTGAAGGTGAAGCCTGAGTTGTGTTGATGACACCAGATGTTAGAAACAATAGATTCCTGTGATGCTTCCCAAGAGCTGCTAATGTATGGAATCAGTCCAAGACTGAGAAGTGTGTTTCAGTCAAAATCTCTGAAAGGAATTGGAGAACTGAAGAGTAACTTAACATTAGATACAAAAATTTAGTATTTGAACTTCTCCCTGATAGATTTTGGTCTTATCTTGGGCTAGTATTTTCTTTCTATGTCCCCTTCCCTCACTTTTGGGATGGTGATATATGTTTCATGCCATTGTATAAATATGTAACTGTATTTTTTTATTTTACAGGGATTATGGTTAAGAGCTCACACTGAGTTTCAGAAGAAACTTTGGACTTTTGACTTTTACAAAGTGTAAGACTGTGAAAGACTAGAGGAACTTTTAAATTTTAGATAAAAGCACTTTACATTATAAGGCTACAAGATTCTGAGGGCCAGGGAGTGGAGTGTGGTGGTTTGAATGATCATTGCTCCTCATAAGCTCGTATTTCAATGCTTAGTCACAGGGAGTGGCACTGTATAAGAAATCATGGTGTCCCTTCACAGCAATAAAATAGTAACCAAGCCAGCATCTCTTGTAATGAGTTCTTGGGAGTGCAGGTGGTAATGCAAAGTTAAGGCTCATACCCGCCTCTCTGGCTCTCTGTCTGAGATGTGCCTGTAACATTTTATATAGTCCCCTCAACAGACTCAATGACATGCTGTCACAATTTTCAGCATCCAAAACTAAAGTAATAAACCTTTGTAATCAACCTGTCTCTGATATTTTCTCTCCACTCGATGTATTCTGATAATTTTTCCTTTTTTTCTATTTTAAGTTAGTGTCTTATCCTTTTTAAACCTATATTACGTATGCTTTCTATACAGAATTCTATATCGAGGTAGTTTGTGATTTTTCTACTATCAACCTCTCTGAGAAGAAAATTGTAAGTTATCTCACATTGGGACTTCAAACGAGAGAAATGTAAAATATAATCCCTCCTTTGTCATCTTTGATGAAAGCTGAACAAAAGGAATCAGCTTGAGTCCAGCCATTATTAGACGAAAGTGGACGTATAGTTCCTGGAGTGGGAGGGGTTGTTCTAATTAGTGGGTGATGGAGAAGAATATCAGGACCTTTTATGCCATGGGTTCTTTGGCAAGGCACCCTGCTACCAGGAAACAAAACCTTTTATGAATGCAAGTACAGATATTTCCTCATCAATTTTCGTTCTTTATAAACTGGAACTTAAACTACAAAGTGATCACCAAGGCATTGCCTCTATCATGTCCTTGGCATCCATCTAAGATAGAATAGCAGTGTTGAGAAAGAGGGCTGCTGGATGTCCTTCACAAGGTCCAGGGGCATTGAACTTTTCAGAAAGAAGCCATGTTAGAAAAACTTTCCATGATAACCCAGAGCGAGCTTGTGCTGGGTTTGGATTTGAAGTGTTTACCACAGCTTATTTGGGACCCTTATTTCCTAGCACTAGTGGTACTTCATTGAGGAGGTTATGGAACTTTTGGAGGGGTGACCTAACTAGCAAAGTTATAGCTCGGCCTTAGTCCCATCCTGTCTGGTGTTTTAGGATATGAACAGCTGTTTCCATGCACTGCTATTGCTACACACACTCGTCTACTCCAGTCACATTCAAAATATCAGGGGTAAAATCCTGATTAAGGATAAGAGGCAATAAGGATCCAAAAGGAGTTTTGTGCCTCCTGGATATTCATACAGTCGCTAATATCTCCTAATTCAGACGTGTTCCAGATCAGTCTTTCCAATCATCAACACACCCTCATAATTAGGCATAAAGGTACCCCAAGAAATGATTCGTAAATGGCTAAGACTGGGCATTATTTCCTGGCCAACACAATGTTACCAACATATCGTAGTTTAATACCAAACTGTCCATAACTTGGAATTTCTCTCAAGGAATCTGCCTTGCCAGAGCTGGCAACAGAGGTCAAGCACATTCCTTAAGGCAGTTAGAAATGTTTTACATACTAGAGAGTAATGAAGGGCTTCCACTCAAGGACATTAGCTAGAAGTGTTAGGTCGGAACTCCCCACTACTTGCCTCCAGCAGAACCAGAGAATTAACATAAAAATACCAAGTTAGCCCCAGCAGGGAGGGGCAACATTGCTCTTCTGCCCACTTCACAACTAGATATGTAATCTTGGTCAGTAAGATCACTGACCTTGATGTAACTGTCACCTGCCTATGTGACTCTTGTTATCTGCCCTGCTTGCTGTATACTACTTAAGCCTGCTTGTCACTTTGTATAAGGACTTAGACTTAGACTTGCACTAGAGGACTCGACTTACATAGAGAAGGACTTGGACTCTCATACAAGACTAGCACTAAAACTTAGATGGGCTAGGACTCAGATTCATACAATCCGCAGTCCCCAGGGCCCAGAGCACTTGGGCCCAGTTTAGAGGAGATAGCTCTGCTTTAGACCCAGTGTGTTTTAGATGGCCTCAGATGTACCTTAACTGCTGAGCTGCCAAATTTACCATCTCTCTTTTGCAATGACTGTAAAAGTCTAATGCCATTTTAAAAAAAATACATCCAAATTCAACACACACTTGTGTCAGCTCTGTTTGTCATTCTTTACCTACGCCTTGTCAACCTGACTAAGAGCCCCTTTTCTCCCATGGGTTGAGAGAGGCCCATATTGGCTAGCCTGTGGCACTGCCATGCTTTCCCTACCATGAGAGACTGTAGCCATGTTGGACCAATGGGCCAAATGAAACTTTCCTCCCTTGTTTCTTTCAAGTGTTTCTGTCAGGGTGACACAAAAGCAACAAACATAGTGAGTGTCTGAGTCACCACCTTTGTTTCTCTACCCTTGACAGTCTCTCTTTGGAAGGAGGAGTCTAGTAGTGGGGAAACCACCAGGAAACCACCAATTAGATACAGTAAAGCAAGGAATACCAACTCTTCCTTAAGGTCCATCTTTTTTGTATGTGGGGCAGAAAACCAATTTCTGATCCTTCTAGATTATGGTCAATTTCTGTACACATCTGCTAGATCTCAGCTCTGACATTTTATGTCCTGTTGGCTGCCTTCCACTTGACTTTGGCATTAGCTCCTCATCTGGCCTCAGGCACTCCATTCACAGTTGCTCTTCTGTGCACACAGACCTCTTGCTGCATGCTCTCTTCAGCTGACCACTCCTTAGAATGTGATGAAGTTGTTAGAAAGTTGTCTTGTGTTCCCATGAGACTTACAGAAGGCTCACATACTCTTATAAGAGTCACCATACATCACAGATCACACTAGCTATGGTCTGCACATAATGAACTCTCATCTTGAACCTCTAGAAGATATGTCAAAGTATGCAATGTTTAAAACAGATAACAGAGAAATTTATGTAGTCTGAAAATGACTTCAAAACACTGAAAAGTTTTGGGCCTATGGCCTTGAAAATTTATTACATGGGAAACCTGAAATTTCCCTAACAAACTGTTTTTGTCTCGCTTTTCCTAGAGTTTCAGATTGCAAGATTATTACAATGCCACCCTATAGAGTTTGTACTTACCATCCCTAAAGTATAGGCCTCCTTCTGTCTGCTTCCCTTTCTCCCTCCTGTTCTCTGACTACCCTTCCTCCCAACACACTTCTCCAAGATCCATGCAGAGAGATATAATTGGGAACACGAACCTCCAAAAAAAGATGTTTCTTAACTGTTGGGATTTTTTTACTTGCTGACATAGAAGGAAAAAAGAAATCAAAATGACACCTCCTCTTTCATTTTAAATGGTATCCCTCCACTGTGATTGGGGCTGATTTATGCCTCTGTTAAGGCTTCAGAGGGTGCTCAGCAGCTCTGTGAACCTGGGTTAGAGAATTGTGATAGATTAAAAACAAATGTCAGCGATGGAGCCACCCCAAGAGTTTTCTCCTCTCTCCAGGAACAGTTCAGCTGGCTCTCTTTCAAAGACACCACAGGATGTGTAGAATTTCTGACCTGTAGGCTCCTGGGGTTTGTGTTGTGAGGTGGGGTGCTAGGTAGATGAGGGTAGGAGACTGAGGCCTTTTCTTTCACTCTAAACAATCTTTCTTAAAGCTAAAAGGCATGCCTTCCTCAGCTAACAAGAGAAAAATTAATCTTGGAAAGTAAATACTTTGAATAGAAAAACTTTAATGTCTGTAATTAATTCATACTTTTTTAATGTTACTAGAAGCTAAGCTGAACACCAGATTGTGTGTGTGTGTGTGTGCATGTACACATATGTACAAAAGAGAAGGACTAAGGGTTAAAATAAGTTATAAAAAGATTTATTTTTCCTTCCAGAAAAGATTGATTTTGGAAGCATTTCCTTTGACACATTGCTCATAATTAAAGTAATTCTTCATTTCTGTTTCCTTTCAGTACCAACCTTCTATCATTTAGTCCTCATACAGAAGAATAACCTTGAACCCCATTAAAACACTTAATTCTTTATTGACAGAAATGAGAGAAGCAATGTGGCTCACTGTAGGGACTCTGGCCTCATCTGGGTCTGTTTAAATGCTCTGGTGGCCTTAACCTCTCAGTTCCTGCTTTGCCTGACAAGGTCTTTGCTTGTGAAATCTACTTCCAGCATTTTCACCCCGTAGATAGCCATATCCTTTGAATAAAACTAGATTGTTAGAAATGATTGCCCAGGCACACTACTCATTCAACAGATATGTTGCTCTGTTTTGTGAGAGAGACTGAGAACACATAGTAAGTAAAATAAACATGGCTAATTCTTCTACTGGGTCAACTGTCTGGTGGAAAAGTCAAAATTGGATAATGCCATATCTATGTATAGTAACAGCTATACCCAAGGACTAGTCACAGGCAAGTACTTTGTGAGGGGCATGTTTTCTATATGGAAAGGAGGAGTCTTTTCTAAGAAAATATCTGATCTGATAGATGAGTGGTGTTAGCCAATAACATTCAGTGTAACAATTACAGAAATGCTACATACAAAATGAAGACATGAAACTGGGAGGAGGACTTACTGGGAAGAAGGGGGATAAGAGAAAGAAATGAGGGTGAAAATAAATAAAATTCACTGTATGCATTCATGAAACCTCCAAACAATAAAAACAATCAATGTAACAATACAACCTGAATGACCAGAAACAGTGCGGATCCAGCAGATTCCCTTTACATTGCAATGTTTGGGGAAACTAAAGTTGTGAAAGGATACTGGGATGTAAGAAAGCAGTTTACACATCATACATTCCAGGCACCTTCTGTCATGTGTCTTTTCAATTCTACTTAATAGAATTAGATTATATTTCTCTACCCTGTTGAAATTAGATTTCACTGCATCACTGGCTTTGAGCCATATAAAGCAGAGGGAGTGGAAGTGCATACTCACTGCACTTCATACCCACTGCATGCTTCTTCCCAGCCTCCAGTGTTCTTGTTTACTATAAGATGAGCAATAGCCAACAGCTCAACCCATCATAGACACAAGCGACACAGATGAGCCACAGCCTATTCTGCCAAGCTGCTTGGATGGCCCTGTTTTAGGTCAGACACTCTGCAGCTGAATTATTGCCCTCTGAGTGTGAGAAAACAGTGCTTATGCAAAGCTTAAAAATCTGGATGGCAGAGCGTGATATATGAATATGTTTGTACTTAAATATCATACAAAATAGTTTGCTGCATTGATCTATTAGTAGAGCATGGTTTTAGATAAACAGGCTCTGGGCAGATTAGTCCTAGAACTATCCATCTGTGTGCAAAAGAATACTTTAAGAAAAACTAAAATCTTCCAATGGTGCAACTGGTTAGAATTTAAAGTGAGCACCTACACTCTCGTTTGTATACAGGTCATGATAGTTAATTTCATGTGTTCATCTGCCTAGGTTATTGGCACTAAGCTGTTTGGTTAAAAACATATCCATATGTTGCCATGAAGATAGATAGGCTAGTGTTCAGCCTTAACCTGAGAGTCCTTATTTTCCCCAGTGAGTAAAAGTGAATGCATAGACCCAAGGTTGCACAAGATGCTGAGAGTAAACTATGAGTGCGGAATCAGCCCTAAACCAGATGCATATACCATCCCCTTAAAGATCTTGGAGTACTGCTGGAGAAAAGATGGAAAGAACTCTAGTATCAGTATGTAGGGTGAAGTGCTGTGCAAGTCAAACATTATGTAGCCATGACAATCATAAACTCAAAGGAACCATCTATTGACAGTAAACTCACACAGTTGAGACTCACAACAATGAGCTGGTTGTGGGGAAAGAGCTCACCCAACTCAAGAAGTTATTAATTCATTGGCAACTGAATGGGTCCAGGAGAGGATGGGGCATAGTATCCAGTCATATATCCATTAGTGAGGACATCAGGCCCTAGTGGATAGCCACAGGACACAGATGGACCTAATAAAACTCTGCAATGCTAACAAAAGGTAGTGATTATGGGGAAAAGATGCATAAATAAAAAGTGGAGGCTGGAAGGATTGAGAGGGAAATTAGAAAGAGTGTAGAGAGAATAAGCAGAATATATCATATACATGGATGAAACTGTCAACAAACAAAATTTATTCAAACCAGCTTGTAACAGCATTTTGTTCCTTGTTCTGCAGCCCCATCTCTCAACCTGCAGAGTTCAGATAGATCAACTTGATTCTCAGGAATATGGATCATTTCTTTAAAATATCCCCTTTTCTGGCTTTACATCTCTGTTTTCTATGAGTTTATTTTTGTAGCAAGATGAATAGGATAAATGTTTTGAGTATCAGTTTTTAAAATACCTAATATTTTAGTTTTGACTATACATTAAACACCTTTGATGAATATTTCAGGTGGATAGCCATTCAACACTTACTCTAGGACTAATGTTAAGCTGTTCATGCCACAGAAGGAGGCAGAATTCTTAGATTCTTGCTTTCCAAATTCTTGCTCTCTGTGATATATATGTCTTAAATGTAATCTTTCCTTGAGTGCTGCATGGACCAAATGCATTAGCAATTAGCTCAAAGTAATGTGTTGGTTTTACAAAGGAAGAAGTCAAAGCACTTTCTGGAGTCATTTAATGAAAAGTCTAAATTTAAAATCTCTACTTCATGATACCTCTGTTTCTTTTCCTATGTATGTCTGTCCCATCAGTTTGAAACTGTGCCTGTCTGAGGACTATCTTGTGACTCTGTCTGTCTCTGTGTCTGTCTATGTTTTTGTGTGTCTTTCCCTTACAAATGGTTTTGCTCTGTTTTTACTGCACAGTACAGAAAGCATCACATAGGGGAAAGAATGAGACACTTTACAGAAATCTTTAAGAGTTTTAAAATGGATTTAATTAATGGTTCCATCTTATTCCAACTGACCCAGATAACAAATATCATCATTTATCAACCAACAGCCATCAATGTTATAGTCAACCATTATGGTAGATTTTAGAAAGTTGTTTTCAACTTCTACACTTTCTGCTTTCAACAAATGGTACGTGTGCATTCTTCTTGGTCAGTGGTGTGGAATATATCAGTTTAGATTATAAAGGTTAATTACATGGGAAATTTAAGGCAAGTAAAGCTGGTTGTTACATTTTTCGTTTAAGTGAAAGTTAAACAAGCAGACTAAGTACACAGTATATCAGAATTAATGACTGTAAGGTGTAATATTGATTCTGAGTGAGAGGTTTATCAATAGTATCTCTTTTTTAGAATGTAAGAGATATGTTCATCATTTTGTATTGTATAGTGTGAACTGATCTGCCAAGCCTTATCAGTAAGTTCTAAAGAGGAAATCAGTAAATCAGAGAGATTTCATCTAATAGAGGTTCCAATCTATAGACACAATTGATGTGCTTGAATGGAACTCTGAGCTTTAGTTAAGCTCTCAGCCACAAGATGTGTGTGTGTGTGTGTGTGTGTGTGTGTGTGTGTGTGTGTGTGTGTATTATTGCATATATGATTAAGATATCAATTTTATCAAGTAGCTTTTTATGGTACTATAGTAATAGCTGAGAAAAGGTTGTTTTTATTTTCTTTTGCTTTGTTTTGTTTTTGTTTTTTTATGGAAACACCACATGAAAACCAACAGTGTCAACTAACCTAGACCACTGGGAGCTCCCAGAGACTGAGCCATCAAACAAAGAACATGCACAGGTTGGTCAGAGGCTCCCCCAGCACATATGTTGGATAGGGCTGCCATGTCTGACTTCAGTGGGAGAGGATGCACCTAATCTTGCAGAGACTTGATGCACCTGGGTGGGCATGTAGGGAGGGGGTGCCCTCTTAGAGATGAAAGGGAGTAAGATGGGGGAGGTAGTCTGCAAAGGGGGGATCAGGAGAGAGGGCAGCATTTGAGATATAAGTAAATAAATAAATAAATTTAAAAATTGCATCAGGTTAAATCTTAATTTATAGACAAAGTTGGAAAATTACTCAGAGAAACAATTGACCAACTTTGTTTCTCTCTTTCCATAAAGCTGTTTCTATTTCTCAACTCTGTCATTAATTCAGAGACCAAGGATTCCAACTGCTCTACATTTCATATGAGACCATGCTTAAAAATAAAATCAATGTTGTTGTAAGTTTTCTAGATCTCTGTACTGTTTGTGCCTTCAAAATGGCTCTGGAAATGTTCGATGGGAGGGTATACCTTAACCTGAGGCAGAATGCGGAAGTTGAGCAGAACCTTTTTCAGTCCTTCCAGCTTCCCCATGCCCTTGTGCCCACACACATTTTTCTGCTGAACAATTGTTTTATGTTACAGCTGTCTCTCTTGGTCTCATAGACTAAAGCTAAAGAATCTATCACAGGTCAATAACAGATAATGTCCTTAGTCTCTATGTCCTATGAAAGCTCTTTTACCACCACCACCACCAACAACAACAACAACTTTCTTGCTGAAGAGAAAGTTACTATCATGCAGTGGAAGACTATCCAATTAGGAATAATCCGTGTTAGGATCCTTTTTTGCTATTATAATTTCTGTAACTCTGGATGGCTGCAGAAAGTTGAACAGCTACCTCTGTGATTTATGGATGCCACAGGAAACCTCCTATGTCCTCCAGCTTCTTTGTATCAATACTGTTAAACTATTTATTTGTCATGATTTGGTTTGAACTCAGGGGCTTAATCATCCTCTCCAATTTCTTTCTGTGAATGTTCTGTTTGATAGAGTGCTTTTAGCAATTTGCCATGAAATTGTGCCTTCCTATTCCTAGGCCCAGAGGAGTCACACAATAGGCCAACAAAACTAATCTTTTCAAAAATATAAAAGTATTACAGAATGACGATGGGTAAACTAGTTTTTTACTGTAATATTTTTGCTTGTCCACATTTGTGTCACTTACATTGATATTATATGTCTCCAATGTTGGCCATTAGTACCTGCAAAAAATAGGAAGAGTTTTCATCTTGCCTATAGATAAAACTCTCCACTTACAATCACTAATGTGGGAGCTGGATAGACAGCTCAGTGCCTAAGAGTACTGGCTGTTCTTCCAGAGGAGCAGGTTTCCATTCCAAGCATCTACATGACAACTTACAACTCTCTGCTCTCTGTAACTCAAGTTCCAGGGGACCCAACACCTGCACACAGACATGCATGCAGGCAAAACACTAATGCACATAAAATAAAAATAAATAGTAAGTTATAAAATCACAAAAGTAATTAAAGGGCTAGATTGTTTGCCTACTTTATCCCCCAAGTTGACTATGAAGGCTTAGATGACAGACTCATCATAGATGGTATCATAGTGTGGAGACTGAATCAAACAATGAACCATTATGAAAGATTTCGAAAGCACAGGAAATATTTTTTTCTAGCATTAAAGGGCAGGGCATGAAAAGCTTTCTTTGTAGGATAAAATGAATAAATGCAAGTGACAGTGACAGGTATAAATTAGGATCACATTCTTCAAATTCTAAGTTTTGGTGAGATGAATGTAGTATTCAGAGGGGACCTTTATTTTACTCTGTGCCTAGGACACAGCGGGCATCTAGTCAATACTATTTTCAAGGACATAAGTAGATGACTTAGTGACGCACAGATGAACAAAGGCTCATTACGCTGTTATCACAGTATAACATATATGGATTCCTTTGGTTTTGGTCTTGTTTTTGTTTACAATAGTACTAATCAACTTTTTTGAAAAGCAAGGAGCAAGACAAACAACATTTCTAAATTTTGCTATAAGACCCATTAGTTCAGAGGAACTGAACCAACCGAGCTGCATAGTGTAGGCCTCAGGGACAATTTTCTTTCTTCTTTGCCCTCTTCTTCCTCCCCTATCTCCTACATGAGTAACAAACATTGAGATAATTCCTATTTCTTCATAGAGTTTAAATGTTGTAGGGTAGAAAAGCCTTTTCAAAGCTGCCAGCTTGACAAACTGAAGCATGGTACTATTGGACCATGACCAGCTGGTAAACATGGACTGTGAACCTTAATAGCAGGTAGGAGATGAAGGCTAGAAAAACAGTACAGAGGAAAGCGAGACAAGAACTTTTACTCCAACTAGCAGAAGGATGGTGGTGGGAGGGGTAGAGTTGAAGCAGCCCTTGTCTGAGATTGCAGAAACAGACAAGGCATTCATATTTAGGAGAAATTTCATTTGGCGTCTGGCCATGGGTATTTGGGGCTCAATTACATCAGACCTTTCAATCAGAGTGAGTGACTTCCCTGCAGAAATTAATATCTATAAAGTAATCATAAGAGCCTGTCTGGGGACACTGGTGGAAGAGGAGCCAATCCAACATCAGGAATCTGACAAGGATTTCTATCACTTTTACTGACCTCACATTCTGAGTCTGCGGGTTTTTACCTGCCCACATTTATAACAGTGAAAAACCAGGGCTTTCTTAACTGAATCAAATAGGCTGAATGTAACCTTACCTTGATTTGAATGCTTGTGTTCAACCACACAACTCCCTTTGGTGATCCTGTCTATGAAAGACTTGACTGACAGCAGAAAATGCCTTCTCGTTCCAACATGTTTCTTCCCTGTGTTGTCTATGGGTCTGTAACTTGCCTTGACACAATAAGCTCCTATAGAGGGGTTCAGAGTAGAAGTTATTCTGGCAAAAAGACATGCATGGAAACTGCTATTTATTTGTAAAGGTCATATTGAGGCTATATACCTTTTGCATTTGAAAGGAAACCATTAATCTATTTGGGACAAGGTACAATATGCCATAAATTAGCATTTCACCCAACAAACAGAAATACTGCCATTTCAAAACTTGGCCTTTGTTGTAGTGTTCTGTTACTGTGAGAAGACACCCTGACAATGGCAACTCATAAAAGAAAACATTTAATTGGGGATTTGGTTATAGATGCAGGGGCAAGCAGAAGACAGGTATGGTGCTGAAAAGTAGCTGAGGTGTAGCTACATCCTTATCTACAGGCAGACTCTGTGTGTGTGTGTGTGTGTGTGTGTGTGTGTGTGTGTGTGTGTGTGAGTGTGTGTAAGAAAGAGGGAGAAAGAGAAAGAGAAACAGACAGAGAGCCATAGAGACATAGGCACAGAGGCAGAGACAGAGACAGACAGAGTCAGAGACAGAGAGACAGAGAGAACTGAGGTTTTGAAATCTCAAAGTCCATCCTCAGGAGCAGTGACATATTTCCTCCAAGGCCTAACTTTCTAATCCTTCTAATCCTTTCAAAGAGCTCTAATCCCTGGTGACTAAGCATTCATATATAAGAACCTATGGGGGCACTTTTTTATCAAACCACCACAGCCTTTTTAGTAATTAAATGGTCTTTATCTACGTGAATTGGTTTCTTTTTTAAAAAAATGAAATGAACTTGATGATATTCATTATATTCTTTGATTCTTTTATTTGTTTTAATGTGAAGAATTACTATGTATTTAACCTTAAGGAACTATAGGCACCATAGACATTTGTATATTGATTTTCTCTGGTCTATTTCCTTTTATAACATTTAATAGTAGGTGAAGATGTGTTAATTAATATGCCACTTTTTCCTTAATGCCTTGGTGTAAGATTCTGAATATCCATTGCACTGTAATGATTAGACAATATAATGAAGATTTCTGGGCCCACGTCTGTGCTCTAAACCAGAGGCCCTGATTTTGTATTTTAGTAAGCTAGCCAGGTAATGCATCCCAGACTTTTAGAATTGTTTCACAACAGTAAATTTTGCTTAAGTGAGAGAGATCTGGTAGTAATCCAGAGATTTCTGGCCAGGAGAACCAAGCTATACTTCAAGTTGAATATTTGTAAACTTATACACTTAAAAGTGCAAATTTCCAATATCATATTGGAGAAATTTATCATGTTAGTAATTTATTGGCACAGTTGACTAGGTGTTATCAGATATGTGATTAGCATAAGTTATATGTATATATATATATATATATAGCATATATATACACACACACACAGACACACACACATATATATGTATGTATGCACATATATATGTATATATGTACATATATATATACATATATATATATATCCCTTTGTGTAAAGTCTAAAAGTGATAGAACATCACTTCACTGCATAAATCTCCTGAGAAAACTTAATTCCTATAGATTTACATTATAGGAGGGTTTTCTGTCTCAGTGATTCATGGAGACAAAGAGCCCAGCACCACCCTGACCCTAGGCCTGTTAAATGTGGTTCTTTGTATATATTGATATCAATACTTCGTAGAAATACCCCAGTAGTTTGATAATATTTCTACCCCATCATAAATGAATAGATTAAAAAATATGACTGTGATCCTCAATGTGACCACCAGAGTAATGAAACAATAGACTCCCAGAGACTGGACAGTCCCCCAGAAATCTCATGCTGGGAAAAGAAAAAAGCTGCAGCTTGGCATTAGGCAGAGGAGAAACTTGACTTCTAGAAGATTTTACAGAGTACTGACAGCTGGTCAGACCACCTCGAAGGAGAGATTAAAATCCAGTAAAGGACAGAGGCACCATACCTACATCAGGATTGCTTAGAGAAACATATCTCTTGTCCTCTGTTTAACTTTAGGACCTGAATATGGACTTGAAGTGGGGGGGGCACTGGATCTCTTTATCCCTTTTCTCAAAGTCATCACATTGAATAATCCTCCTTTCTGCTTTTTCCTATTAATTTGGCTTTATCACTTGACTTCTTCAGGTCACTGAACCTAATAGCTTCTTGAAATGTAGATTGTAACCTAAATTCAGTATCAATAGAGAATTCTGGAAATCTTAGTTTATTATTAATATATAATCAAGCAAATCTTTTTGGAAAATGGTCAAAAAGTCAGGAAATTTATATGAATAACAAAAGAAATAAGACATCAGCTCTCAGCTAGAACCTACTTCCCCTGCTATAGCAAGTGGGATGGTTCTAAGCCTCCCTCTATTTCTATTACAGTTATTACTGATTATATTTTAAATATGGCCCCTTGTATATATTGACACAGTACTTGGTACTAGTACTCCAGTAGTTTGATAATATTATTGCCCTGTGATGATTATAATATCCTTTGCTAGAAACAATTCTAATTTTATTAAATTCATGTGAATGTACAATGTCCTTCCCCTAACTCCTTAATTGAAGTCTTCCTTCTTCTTGACCTTCATGTGGTTTTGGTTATTTCGATGTTTTGGGCTAACATACCATGTGTGTTCTTCTGTGACTGGGTGACCTCACACAGGATAATATTTTCTAGGTCTATCCATTTGCCTAAGAATTTCATGAAGTCATTGTTTTTAATAGCTGAGTAGTACTCCATTGGGTAAGTGTACCACATTTTCTGTATCCATTCCTCTGTTGAAGGACATCTTGGTTATTTCCAGCTTCTGAATATTATAAATAAGAATATGGAAATATCTCCCATGATCATGGATTTGTATGATTAATATAGTAAAAATGGCCCTCTTGCTAAAAACAATATACAGATTCAGTACAATCCCCATCAAAATTCCAACTCAATTCTTCACAGAGTTAGAAAGAGCAATTTGCAAATTCATTTGGAATAATAAAAAACTCAGGATAGCAAAAACTCTTCTTAACGATAAAAGAATTTCTGGGGGAATCACCATCCCAGGCCTTAAGCTATATTACAGAATAATAGTGATAAAAACTGCATGGTACTGGTACAGAGACTGGCAGGTAGATGAATGGAATAGAAGACCCAGAAATGAACCCACTTACCTATGGACACTTGATCTTTGACAAAGGAGCTAAAACCATCCAGTGGAAAAAAGACAGCATTTTCAACAAATGGTGCTGGCTCAACTGGTCAGCATGTAGAAAAATGCAAATGGATCTATTCTTAGTTCCTTGTACAAAGCTCAAGTCCAAGTGAATCAAGGACCTCCATATAAAACCAGATAAACTGAAACTAATGGAAGAGAAAGTGGGAAGACCCTAAACATATGGGCACAGGGGAAAATGTCATGAGCAGAACACCAATGGCTTATGCTTTAAGATAAAGAATTGACAATTGGGAACCTCATAAAATTGCAAAGCTTCTGTAAGGCAAAGGACAATGTCAATAGGACAAAACAGCAAATAACAGATTGGGAAAAGATCTTTACCAATCCTACATCCAATAGAAGGTTAACATCCAATATATACAAGGAACTGAAAAAGTTAGACTTCAGAGAACAAAATAACCCTATTAAAAATGGGGTACAATAAGGATGGTTTCCTTTGAGGATTAGAGATGCTCTGGATGTGGAGTGGGTGTGGATGAGAGAGACTGTTGTTGTGTTTGTTTTAAGTCCTTTGGATCTACTTCATAGTTTAAACACATACACGTACTACTTCATGACAAATGCTTATGAGAAATAATAAATCCAACAGTCAAATAATTAACATTATTGATAAGATTTTCTGCAAATTCAGATTCAGGAGATTATAAAAATAGAACTTTTATTTTTATGAATAGGCTGAAATTGAATCTAAGTAACATAGATAAAGTTTAATTTGATAGATGAAATTAAGCACAAATACACATCACATGTACCTGACAAACAAGTGAATGTTTTTTTTAAAATGATTTATTTTTAACAGATTTATTATTATTTATGTGTGTATATACCATGTATACATGGGTACCCATGGAAACTGGCATAACAAGATAGGGTTCCCCGGAGCTGGTGCTACAGATAGATGTAAGCCATCCTATAGGTGATCTGGGAACAAAACCAGGGTCCTCAAGTGGAATAGCCACCTGTTCTTGACCACTGAGTCACCTCTCCAGGGACACAGTGAAGTGTAATGTTGATAATGCTCCTTTGTGTTCATAGACTTTCAACACTATCCTGTGTCTTTAGGAGCAGTGTTCAACACTGGCTTTGTGTTCTTACTAGAGAAACTGTTGTCCATGTCTTACATCCCAGAGGGTTCATTGGGAATATCTGAATATCACTAGATATCCTTTTCCATGTTTGCAAAGGATGAGTGTGCACAAGTTAGTTTCAGAAACTCCTAGAATTCTGCTGAAAAGTCAGTCTTTGTTATTTTAATTAAAGAACTATAGAACATTTGCTTAAAGTAGATAGCAGTGCTTGCTCTGGTAAGAATTATCCTTGCTTCTCAATGTGTGCCTCATAGAACATGTATTCTTTGGAAAGCTGTTTTATTTCTATTTCTTGGTTCGAATCTTCTGGAAATTTATCATCATTTTCAGTTGTTTGAATAAGCCAGAGTTGTCAATGATAAGACCATACTTATCTGCCAAAGCCTTCCAGAATTTTAAGGAAAACCCACCTTGGGAGCTTTAGTTGTATGCCTAGGAACCATATTCTTCCTATGTATGCCTTTTATGATGTTGGCTAAGAAAAACTTCTGCTGTAAACCCTCTGACTTCTGCCTCTCTTTTAAATAGCATAGAAAAGGTCACATGAAGTTTGTAGCTTTAATGGAATGTGAAGTTGTTAAATATAAATATGAAGTGCTTGGGAAATGATCTTATCAGTGGCATATGGTTATTTTCATCTACATTGTGTATCATGATCTTGCCTTTCTTTTCTCTCCATCAGCAATTTAAACATGTGCTTTGAACAGACAACTTCAGAGAAATAGTTGTTGTTCTCTGCTAGCTTCATTGCTCCTAGTTCTGGGGATCATTCCATGGCTTCAGAAATAGATATTATTCAGACATCAGGATGGACAAAGAGAAAAGAAAGCAAAGACCATGAAGGCTAATAGGTACCAAGAGGTCAGAGATACAAGTATAGAATGCTGAAGGAAGAGTCTGGGGCTCCTTGAGCTTTGGGGGTATTTTGAAGGGCTTTTGCTATGGAAGAAGTAGGAGGTTATCACAAAGTTTTAGGAAGAATATACTGATCCTAAAAGATCCCATTCTATGAAAATTCGACTGTACAGAACATAGGACAAGGAGAAAGTCAGACAAGTCTGTTATGTTAAGCTACTATGCACACCACTGTTGCTTGAATCAAGGAGGTAATGGTGAAAGGAATAAGAAGTAATTTGATTCTGGATCTTTTGAAAATAATGTCAATGGAGCATTCTGACCCATTTGAATATTGGGACATAAGTTTAAGAGAAAATCCCAACATAGTGTCCATGTCTGTAGTTCTAGCACTTTCGATGGAAAGGCAGGAGTATCCATGTAAATTCTTGACCAGCCAGGACTACATAGGAAGCCACTGTCTCAAAAAAAAATGAGAAAGAGGAAGTGAGAGACAAATACACGGTGACAGAGACACAGAGGCACACAGATAGACACAGAAGGAGACAAAGAGAAACACACAGAGAAACATAGATATACACACACAGACACACACACACAGACACACACACACACACACACACACAGTGGGGAAGGAAGACAGAGAAACACAGGAAAGGATAAAGAGTGAGACAAAGAGAGACATAGACAGAAAGAGGGAGAGAGCAGGGGGGAAAGCGAAGGAGGAGAAAAGGAAAGAAGGGGAAAGAAGAAAAGGAGTGAGGAGAAAAGACGAGAGGACTATTTTTAAAGGTCATGACCTCTCTGAGAAAAATAATGAAGTTGCAATTTGCTGTGGTAAAAAATGTGTAGGGCTGGTGGAGAGAGCAGGAATTAAGTATAATACTTGTCAAATTTGAGAAGACTCATACACACATGGAAGAAAAGTTATTATGTGTATTCAAGAAATAAAATTACATCTTTAAATAGTCATTACTTATAATGAGTTAACAAAGATAGAATACCACAAGATAAATTTATAAGTAGATAATGACCTTGGATCTCACATAGTAAGATGCTGTAACATATCTGCTTTGTTTTTGTTGAATAATAATCCATAAGATTTCTTAAAAGAGCTTCCAAATAAAGCATAATAGTAGAGCCCAGAGATAAAATCTTCTATCCTTGTTCTCCAGCTTAATACCAGTGAAACTCAAAGGCCTGAGGGCCCTCATATCAGATCATGCATTGTTACAGTACAGTTGTGTCATGTCAAAATCCACGGGGTTTTTTCACAAAGCATATTTTATACTTGATTTGCCCTTAAGCATTCAGATATGAGCTCCTCCCTGAAGCCACCTGTAAAGTCAGATTAGATAATTCTTAACAATTTGACTGTACTCAGGTGTGTTGGCAAGCAGTAGCAAAAGAGAAAATCTTGGGTTACTTCCAAGTATTAGTTGTCCTTTGTCTATGCAAGTCGAATGAACTACTAAGAAAAAAGAATTAATCTATTCACTTTTCTCTGTCCTGAAGATTTTTATTTTGCAGTTTGGCAGAGGACTTGATTTTTCTGTTCTGGGTATGTCTGGAGTGAAGACAGAGCCTCGGAGATGCTCTGTGGTGCTGAGCCCTGGTAATTTTCCACAGTGACCCTCTCATGTCCATGATCCTTGGACTATTCCTCATCAGGTCCTCTTGCAAAGGACTTTATCTCATAATTCATCTTCCTTACCACTCCTAAAAAACTCCTGACTTATGAAAGACCCAGACTTTAAGAGCATCTCTCTATGTATTTTTTTGAAGCCAGCATCCTTTGGTTGGCCCTTCTTGATAAAGTTCCATAAGACTTTCTGTTCTTGTGCCCCAGATTAAACTCTCTCTCCTAGCTTTTTCACATGTGTGGAAATTTCCAATTACAAGTGCATGCTAACAAACTAATGAAGTGACAATGTTCTGGTGCCTTATGGAATTCCATTATTCCTACCCCATGGCTTCTGCTGCTGCTGGCATGGAGGAAGATATGGATGAGATGAGAAAGAAGGTGTGCTCTTTCGAGGAGAAGGTGTACTCTACATGAGGAGTGTCTTCACTTTGGTTGGAAGGAAGGAAACAGTGAGCAACTCAGGGAGTTTGATGCTTGGAAAATTGAACAGCAGATACTGGTGAAATATAGATGGAAGGTAGATTGCATCTGGCCTTGGACATCATAAGCAAGTGACAATAACTCATCTGTAACTAGATAGGAACATAATACCTTAAAGCAAGGAGAACTTACCCAGAAGTCATAGATAACATAGTTTACATAAATTTCATAGATTACAAAGGTTTATGTTTTCCTAGGATTTATTTTCTTTTTACTTATGGCAATGTGGATATATACATATATATATATATATATATATATATATATATGTGTGTGTGTGTGTGTGTGTGTGTGTGTGTGTGTGTGTGTGTGTGTGTGTGGGTATGAGCAGGTGAGTACCCTCAGGTGCCCACAAAAGCCAGAAGGGTGGGATATCTAAGGAGATGGAGTCACAGGAGGTTGAGAGCCTTCCAAAGTAGATACTGGAAATAAATCTGTGCAAATGCAGCAAGTGCTTCTAACTCCATGCCATCTCTAGCCTAGATTGCAAAATTTATTGTCATGAATATTCATTTAGCAAGATTATTTAATATGGCAACATAGTTGTCATAGCAGAGCCTTAACTACCAGACTTAGGGAACATGAAGGCAACAATGGAGAGCGGAGTGAGTGGTAGGTATTCCTTGACAGGATGTGGTGAATGGGACCTGCTAGCCATGAATTGAGAATACACTCCATGCTGATGGAACATTCTGTCACAAGAATGTATAGAAGTGGAACTTATATGCCTAGAAACTAAATGTGTCTTCAAATGAGACCAAGAAAAAAAAAAACAAGAGGGGCAAAGGACAGAACTTGACAAAAACATGGGGAGTAGGGGTCATCATTGTAACTCCAGCATCTAGTACTATCTCTGGCACCTGATAGTCTCCCAGAATGAGATATAGCCCACAGGGTTGAATAATTGTTTTCTGGTTCCAATGTTCCTTCCCCTGACTATTGAGATAGACTGTTAGCATCCTTTGTGCCAAGATGAATGCAGGAGAAAGCCAAGCAAGAGAAGTGTGCTGCCATAGTGGGTAGCTGAGGTTCTTAGCAGTGTATTTTGCTATGTAGTCATCTAAGAGGGTGAAAGGGAAGCCAAGTGAGTAAATCATCATTAGCAGGGCCCTTCCCCAAGCCCGGGATGGATTTGTTTTCTTTTGGTTTATGTTTTTAATGAGTAATCATTTGTCAAATTTATCACTCACTGCAAAACATTACAGCCTCTCTATTAATTTATATCAGAGAAATTCTCCGGAGCTTTCTGCAGCTTCCGAATGAGCTGAAGGTTACATGGTGCTTACATAATCGTCAGTGTGCAGTCAGCACAGATGCAAAGTGACCCCCAAAGGCAGTGCAATGGCATTTCAGCAGGGTCGGTTATAGGATGATGCTTAGATTGGGGATTGAAATCAAGGGTCGTTTGCAGCACTGATTATGTTCTCTTTAAACCACTTTACGTTGTTTAAAGTCAGAAAACCAGCAAACACATGAACAGGCACGCCAACAGAAGTGGATTCTATGGGATTACATTTCACAGTACATAAGAGTAAAAAGGGTTGGAGAGATGGCTCTGCTAAAATCACTTGATATTCGTGGAGAGGACATGGATTCTGTTCCCAGTGCCTGCACAACAGCTTACTCACCATATATAACTTCAGTTCCGGGGGACAGAATGCCCTCATTTGACCTCTGCAGTCCCCAGACAAACATATGTATGAAGTCAAACACTCATACACATAAAAATAAAAACCTGAGTACCATTAAGTACACACAGAAACAAATGGACTTCTTCCTTTTAATTTTAGCCAATTTAGGAATGGGAACGGGTCAGTGACAAAATTGCTTTTGCCAGTTTGCGTACTCAAATAAAGATATTTATTTCAAAAAATACTCAATATTTTTGCATCCATACTGATATACCATCTCTCATTGGGAAGTGTATATTGTTTCATACCTGCAAATTCTAAGTGCCTTTTATTGTAAGACAATGAGAGCCAGAGGAGTTACAAGATACCAAGAAAAAATTTCTTCCAGATACAGTGAGACTGAAACACAAATGAACTCTCTGAAATTGTGACAGCACACAAATGGCCTGCACAGGTTCAAGCCTGATGGTGTACCAGAGCTAAGAGGGAAAAGGGAAAATGAGATTCAATCCCTAACCAAGAGGCCAGCTCTAATTGAGAACTGTTTACAAAGGGAAAATTAACTTTTTTCAGTGGAGTCCCACTGGGAATATTGACCACACTTAAAGGTAGGCTGCACCTTTAAGTAGTCTTTGTAGACTTTTTTCCTCATATTGATTTGTTTGGGCTTTATTTTTCTTTTGGTATTACTGATCTTTTGCTTGTATATTATGTTTGCTTATTTTGCATTTTTATGTGGTGTGTGTGTGTGTGTGTGTGTGTATCTTATTTTTCTTTTTATTTAGGTTTGTGTTTTCAGGGTTTTTGTTTGTTTGCTTGTTTTTTGATTGTCTTCTAACGAGAGAACAACAAAGGACTTGGAGTTGGGAAAGTGGGTAGCTGATGAGAATCTAGGAGGAGTTAAGAACATTTTATATAATCATAATATTTTATATAAAGAAAGTTTATGTTCAATAAAATATATATTAAAAATATTTATGCCAACCTCTTTTGCTGATGCTTTACCATCCTGTTTATTCAATTCATAATTTTCATGAATGAATAAATTCCTTTTCCTAGTTTAGTTGTCTATATTAGATGAAGCCAATCTTCCTTTACTTGAAACCACAGAAGAAAAAAAATAGAAAAACAAAGAGGAAAGATTTTCTCAATTCACAAAAAAACAAGACAATGAAAGAAAACAAGAACATATTTGATGGTATAGAGCTTTAAATAACTGGATAGACTCATCTGATTTAAACCCAAAAGGGTTCAGAGAAACAGGTTGACTTCAGCTCCCAAGAGAAGAAATCACTGAAGAGTTACAGAATGAAGATATTCTAGGGGCAAAAGCATATTGCAACCTTCTGAAGACTGAAGACAAACCATCTAGGTCTTCCTTCCATGTGGTTTTATATTTATTACACACAGAGAATAATGAATCATCAACTCTGAGCCAAGCATGCTAAGTTGAGATCTCACTTAAAGAGGGAATAAAATCCCTTCTGGGACAGAAAACTGGCAGATGTATGAATTACTCTGCTATGAGTAGCTGTGTATATCCCTGAATTCCAGATTGTCCTGTTTTTACCACTCAGTTTCCTGGGGTTACCACAATGTGCCACCTTGCCTGGGTTATGCTGTGTGGGGATAGAACTAAGTGCTGTGTGAATACTAAGCAAGAACTCTACCCATAGAGCCACACACACCAGCCTGATTCTGTAGCATGGGTCCTGCTTTGATATTCTCCTGACCAGGAATGAGTGCAGTGGAGAGACATTTTCTGCCATTATCAATTCATGGAACATTCCTTCAGGACTTTATGTATATTTCAAATACACATTCCTTCAGATACTCTTTATGTGTATTTCAAAGGAAAACAAAAACATACCAAAATAAAACTTTAAATTTAAGTAAGAGAATAGATGTAGAGAAGCAAATTCTGGTCACAAACTACCAGACCCATAATTTTACACTCTACAAGCATCTAAATAAACAAAATCATGAAGTATAAACACTGTTGATAAAGGACTACCACAGTGTTTAGTAGCCTCAGGGAGGAAAAAACATGTAAATACTTTTTTTTTATTCGTTTCACCAAAGAACCATTCTGTGAAGTTTTAAAAAAAGTATTATTGTTAAAGAAGTTAAGCAACAGTTCTCTAATTTCTTAATGAACATAATTATTATAAATAAGACATACATTTAAGAAAATAAAGATGTTTGAGAGTCAAAGGCATCAGTAATTCCCAGCGAAGAGTTTAGTTTGAATAACTAAGATTAAGACTTTAAGGAACTAATCAGCAAGTATGGTTTGCGTTGACTCAATATTGAAGAGCAAGTGTGGTGTTCATTACTGAGCATGCTCACCAGTTCACAGTGGTTCTCCTTTGTATATTTGAGCCTATAGCACTATATTTTATTGTCAGATTTTATAGAAATAAAATCAGCATTTGGAAAAGTGAAGAACAGTTAAAGACATCCTCCTGTTGACAGATAAAACAGCAGGCACATCAAACACCAGTTTTTACAACCTCTACTAGATACAGGCAAGGAACATTTCTAAGAGCATCCCTCTTGGAGACTTCTGGCCATCATCTGTTCACCCATTTCATCTCTTTCCCACTTGTCAAGTTCTTATTCCTTCCTTTAGTCATCTGCATCCTCATAGCTGATTTCCCACTTCTGTATGTTTCTCAGTTTCTCTTTCCATTCCAGTTGCCCCCTCTTTCCATATATTTCATTTTTAGTTTTTGAAAGCGACATCTTCAGTTTGATGTTACTCTTGTTACAGTGAACATGTCAGGGTCATAATAATTCTTCCTAAGGGACTTGTGCCATAAGGACCATTTAGAACAATATACTTTAATACGTCTTTGCCATTTTCTTTACTGTGACTGTTAAGATAGTTGTAAAACAATGCTTTTCAGAGCATTTAAAAATGACAAAAATTGAAAGGGATTATAATCTGTCCATCAAGCTTGAAGAATAAACTTTAAGCAGGCTTTGATATTGGAGTCATTTCAATCTTAAAAAAGGAAAAACCAGCCAGGCAGTGGTGGTGCACACCTTTAATCCCAACACTTGGGAGGCAGAGGCAGGCGAATTTGAGTTCGAGGCCATCTTGGTCTACAGAGTGAGTTCCAGAATAGCCAGGGCTACACAGAGAAACCCTGTCTCAAAATAAATAAATAAATAAATAGATAAATAAATAAATAAGGAAATAAGGAAAAACCAAATTCTTTCCCTTTCCCTTGCATGTTCTCAGTTGCCCTCTGTGCTTGGGAGAGTCATGTGCAGTTTCTGTTATCCCGTCCTCCGTTTACTTGAGAACTTCTTTGCCTTGATTTTGTTGCCAACTCCAGGCAGCTACAACTATTGTTGTGAAGGTCACCACCATTGGGGTAACTAAATATGACAATTTCCCATCTCCAATTATATGCATACCCTCATGAAAATTAATTCCAGATTCAGAAATTGACAAGAGAAATAATTGACCGATTTTTCTTCTTATAGCTTTGTCTGTTCACCTGGTTATTAGATAAGTCTATAAGGACATACATATATATTTATTTTTTCTTTTCTTTCTTTCTTTTTCTTACTGATGAGGTCACTTTGTAACCTACTGGGGTAGAAATAAAAGTAATATGAATGTTTTTGACTTTTGGCTAAAAGAAATGTAAGTGATCCCTACCTCCTACAATACAAATTGATTTGGCTAAGAATACGTGCAGTTGAATTTATCAAGTACTACAGATAACCCCAAGCTTTGCAGGCTATTGTCTCGTGCTAGTGACTAGTTTTCTATTTATTAGCAGATTAATGACAGCATAACTCTGACTTAATCTCTGATCCACAAATTCTCCAAAAAGCTGTCAAATAGCACATTGCTTTCTACTTTCATAAGTTAATAATTCCTTGGGCTTGTTTTTATGAAAATCTGGTGTCTAGTTTCCTGAACGTCATACTTTGGGATCACTCAGCAGTGCATCCCACTCCCATCACATCACAGGGCCTCTCAAATTGCTTTCTAGGACACCCCATTCTTCTCATCCTTCTCTTGGATCCTACTTTAATTGTGTTACATCCTTCATTTCTAGTCATTATTTAGATATTAGAATTTCTGGACACTTGATTCTTCACCCTACTCTCTTCCTAAAATTCTCTCCAAAATGAATTCATGCATCATCTGGAATGCATATATATATTGGTACCCACCAAGTCATGTCTAGCTTAGTTCTTCTTTGAATAGCCACAAGTCTGCACAAAACAACCATTTGGACAATTTATACAACCCTAAATTTATTAACACTTAGAATGAGTAAATATAATATGGCACAAGACTGTCTTGATGAACATAGAGTCATTTCCAAAGTGCTTAAATTGGCTTGGAAAACACATAAGTAGACCATGATAAAATATAGTGACTTTAGTATCTGTACTAATATAGACTGCATATTTACAGTGATTGGGATCTTTTTTGTCTACTAGATTTTGCGTCGTCTTACTCTTGATTAGAGTGAATAAGTGTAAACTTCTTTATTCTCCTATTTCTGTCATCCCAGCTGACCAATTAATGTCTCCATCATTTCTTTAGATAATGAGTAATATAGATCATAAAATTCTAATTCTTCTTTATATCAATCATATATGTGTCTATTATATATACACACATGTATATAGATATTTTAGAAGATCATTAAATTTCTCAGCTACACATTTTATATACATTTTTAAAATATATATATGTATATGGTCATATATATGTCAGATATAAAGTAAATGACATAAAATAAAATAAATTAATTATATTAAATTAATAAAATTAATTAATTATTTTAATTAATTATTAAATTAGAGTGCCCCCCTAAACTAGTAAATCATATGTCAACTTGTAGCTATAATGGTCAGCTACTGGGATGACTAAATCCTGTCTTTTCCCCAGAACCATAAAACAATAATGATTTCATGAAAGAAAATTATCCCAAAGGACGGGAAGAGTTTTAGAGACGGCAATGTACCAATGTTGAGATGGAAAGAAAATTCCCAGTACAACTTGCCCCCTAATTCCTCTTCTGACAAAATCCTACAGATTTTGCCTGAGTTTCTGGGAGATGAAGTTTTAATAAAATAACAAATACAATTATCAAAGCATTTTTTTTTCTCCTCAGCTCTCTCTGAGGTATTATGAACAAAGGACATCAGGCTTCTTGGTATGAGTGACCCTGCACATGGCCACAGCAGCACGAGCACTGAAAGCAGCAGCGGCAGTGGCAGACAGTGAGTTTGCTGGACTTGCAGCTGGGCATGCATTCCATCCCCAGTGGGCATGTATACCTTGTGACCTCGTGTTTTAGAGGCAAGGTGTGGCCTCAGCCAGGAAAGCACTGGCAGTTGCTGAAGCAGCTGCAATGACACTTTTTTTTTCTTTTTGGGCAGGAGCCATAGCTGCTATTCTTGGCATCAGTGGCAGACAGAGTGTTCATTGCAAGAACTCAAAACAAAGGAGGGATAGAATTCAGGCTGGATCTCAAAAGGCATAGGAAAATGTGGGAACCCCGGGCTCCTCAGTGATAAGTTTGAGAGAAGCAGTTCCTTCAACTCAGGAGAGGGTAGACCTGTATATACAGTTATCAGCTGACGCTCACGTTCCCTCTCCAGGCTGATGTGAGTTAAGAAACACAGGACACATACAGAACAAGCATCCTAGCTGTTACCCTTTTTGATTGAAGTCACTGTCTGGTGCATGAGGGATGAAGGCCAAGCAATCTCTCCCGCCAACACAGGCTGCTTTGAATCACACTCTGCAGTGCTCTTGTCTTTTCAGTGAGCAATTCCAAGTCCAGTGTCTGTGGTAGAATAAGAGTTAGGGAACATGAATAGGAATCTAACACTTTCCCATACCACATAGGCCATTCTGGTCTGCAGGCTGACATACACATGGCATCTTTATGAGAAAGGCAACTGCAGGGGGCTTCTGTGGGCATCGAATCTCATGCTTTCTGCCATGTGACCCTGACCTGGCCATAGCTAATGAGACCAGGGACTGATTTCTGATTCAAAGGCAGCCTATTTAGACATGGCTACAGCAGCTTCTCAGTAAGTATGGTGACAAGCTGAACTAATCAGATTCTTTCTTTTGATGAATCTAAATGTGAGACATCCAGAGGTTTGGCACAGTGGAGTTGCAGAAAATAAGGGAGATGAAGAAAAAAAAAGGGGTACCAGGGAGAAGTCTTGTGCTGAATTACAGGCTTCTCTGAAGCAAAAAAAAAAGGGTAATAATACTGTAGGCAGCTAGTCAAAGACATGAGGAGTCTCAGAAAAAAAGGCAAATTTCACTGGAACCATGTCATGTATATATACATAAGAATAAATAGCCAAGCACGGTGATGCACACCTTTGCTATGGTGCTTGGGAGGCAGAGGCAGGTGGAGATTTGTGGTTTTAAGACCATCCTGGTCTATATAATAAGTTGTAGCTCAGCCAGGGCTATATAGTAAGACACTGACCCAAAATATAATAAATATATAATATATACTAATGTAATACGCTTGTTGTTTTCTGCCATTTTAATTCTAGTAGGTCTCCTTATGTTTAAGCAGCACACTATTTTTGTTCAAGAGCGTTATGATGCATGACTTCTTCCAGGTACGTTTAACGTAGATCATAACCTGAGGCAGCTTGATTGTACCTGTTCACAATAGCTAAAGACAATGTAATGTACAGAGAAGGCTAAAAGCACAGGGGGTGCAGCTCTGTACAGTCACATATGAATATCTTTTTTCTGAAATAATAACAGATGCTTGCAGAAAAATAAAACGACTCTTCAATAACTCTTCTTCCAATGTATAATTTAAGTTCCTCCCTCTTTAGCACGTCTACTTGGCTATCCTTTTTCCTAGCAACAGCTTGTAGCATCTGATTCTTATTAGGGGAGCAGCAGGCACTTAGGATCCAGTAACACCTTACCTTCATGAGGTGCTGATGGAGCAGACAACAGGCTCACACTTTGCAGACAATCTCCTGGGAGAAGTGAACCACTGAAATACAATGAACCTCCCACTGTGCTCACAAATTCTGCCTTATGATGAGGACAAATGGTGGGTAGCAAAGGTCATCACAGCTTCTGAGGATCCTCTGGAAGGAATTGGCTCCAATGTTTACTTGATTTGCATTTAAGAACTCGCCTTTACAGTCTTGCTGTTTCTCAGCTGCCCAAAATTGTATTTCTTTGAAGTCAAATTTAATCAAATTCTTAACCAAATATATATAAGTGTGCCTAGATTAATGAACCAGTAAGATTCACCAGTATAATCAAATAAATCAATAAAAATACCTAGTGCTGCTTTTTCATAAGTTTATAGTAATGGAAACATTGATTTTATTGTAAACATTCAATTCAAGATAATTTTAGATTATTATAACAGAATAACATTAAAGGTAGGCACCAAAAGTACCCTTGAAATATATTCTAAAATGTTTTAGATGTATAATCTCTTGCTTATAAAAGGACATGTATACCCAGAGATCATTAACATATCAAGTGAGGGCAGCCACTTCATCCTGTAGCTACACGCAAGATCTATATGAAATATTGCGCACATATAAACTGCCTTTTGCCCTATGGAAATATCTTCACATCTGAATGATAACCCTGATGTTTTCTTAGCCAAGTGGATACCACAAAAGCATGATATCAAAATTTCATGTACCTAGTAGAAAACTGATGCAGAATGATGGTATAAATTTTATTTGGACAATGCAAGAATAGAGATGTGTGATTAAAGTGGTTTTGTTAAAAACAGAACTCAGAGGCCCTAGAGCTCTGCATTCTTAGAACAATCGATCCTCCCTCATACACTAGGCCACATCTGCAAGTACACAAAGAGCACTTACAACTCCATTGGTCAATGTGAAAATATTGCTGTTGGGACTAGACACATACTCACGAATAGCTGGCAAGTTACTATATGAGGTACTCCTCATGAGAAAGGAAATGAATGCATATTGAATAAACAAGAGAAAGTCAGAGAAAATGCATAGATTAGATCCAAGTGTTACTTTGAATTTTTTTGATAAATTCCTTAAAATAATTAGACGATTAGTAGTGATGTTTCGAAACATTCTTGTTTTCTGTGTTCCATATGCTGTTCTATATTAGTTTTGTTGTACATGAAGAGGAAAATGTAGAGGAAGAAACCCCAGCATGAAAATGAATCAGATTGATGCTCTGCTGGGAGCTCCAAAAGCCAAGTGAGAATGAACCCAGCAGCAAACACTTACCCCACACTTGCTCATTCTCCGCTCACACTGCCTTCAGCATCCCCTGCAGACAAAAGGTGATAACCATTGGCTCAGGGCTGTTTGTCCGCCTTGGACTCTGTGGAAACAAGGTGAAATGGAAAGTAACACATTTTTTTTAATGTGTGTGTTTTCTGATCAGGCTGCAAACTCTTCAGAAGTGAAAAGCCCTGGACTTCACTAGACATTACTTTTTATCAAGTCTTTCCTTTATATATGTAATTCCCTTTCTGATGCTTGATATTTTTCAATATTTACAAGTTGGATTCCTTTTTCTTTTTAATCCCTTCTGAATATCCAAAGGAATGAAAAGCTTAAACGGCAAATATAAGATAGTTTTCCTCTGCTGAAAACAACATATTCTGAAATTACCAGGAACAGTGTAGGCTTAGATTTTTAAAAACCTACTTTAATAAGGGTTTTAAAATGCCTCACCTCCCTCTTTCTAGCCCACTGTCCAAAGGTAGGGGAGAAAAGATGGTAAATAGGATAAGGGGATATTGACCTGATTGGAAGCAGGTTGTGGGGGCGGGGTGATCTTATTCTCTGTTTGTCAGGATACCATCAGTCCAGTTCAGTATTGTCAGGATTCCAAACAGGAATCAACAGTGGAGGCACAATTCAGCAGAAGCAGCCAGGTCTTCTCTGCATCGGCAAGAGCCAGTGGGAGCAACTAAAACCAGCCAGGGTGCCAGGAAAAGTTCTGTGCCATGACTCTCTCAACAAAGTGAAGATCGGAAGACTCCAGACCAATGAAGCATTGCAAGGCTAGCCATGCAAGCACACTCTCACTGTCTCTTGAGTCCTATTTAAACTCTTTCCAAACATTATATGTCCTCTGAAAGGTCTTGCTTCATGAAAACATCACGTGAGTCTGCATCACAAGACACAAGCAGAAACTTCCACTATCAAACTGTTTCCTCTAGATACAATGTTTCAGAATGAATAGATAAATCAGAATCAGTTAAGGAACTATTTTTTAAAAAAACTTATCAAATCCAACCGTCCATCAGTACTTTCATTGTATTTGCTATTAAATGGCTCTGAGCTATTTTCTCAGGACAAAAGCAGATGTTCTGTAACTTTACAAGTCTTCCATGTACCCTTATCATAAGTGGAGGTCACAGAATGAGATGTCTGATATAGTCAGATTATAATAGTGGCTTTATTTTGACTTACAATTTTGGAGACCTCAGTCTCTTTTCATTTGGCCAAGTTGCCATGTCCCTGTCATGAGGCAGAATGTCATGTCAAGGAGAACACGGGGACCAAGAGATCACTTCATGGTAGACAGAGAGAACAAGAGACTGACATCTGACAGTCCTCTCTGAGAACACACTCCTAATGGCTGAAAAACCTCTCACTAGGTTCTGTCTCTCAATAGCCCCTAACTGAGAACCAGGCCTTTAACACAGTACAATTGGATTCTATGTCCACACAAAAGCTGTTGAGCTGCAGGTGCTAAGGGAAAGAACTCGGACCTAGGCCACTTACCTTCAAAGAACTTGCTAGTAGAGTCTACCTATGTCCAGTTTCCTGGCAGGAAGCTACTCAGGTCTGAAGAATCAATATTGGAGAACTAGTAGTTGACTAGATGAGACAATAAGGCAAACAGCTTTTAACAATTTTTATTTTTCTTATTGTTGTCTGAAATCTATTGGTCATTTGGTGCTTGTAGACTATTTGGATATAGTCATAGTCAAAGACTTACCTTATTAAGCGTTGGGTAAATTTGTCTGGGAGCTAAAGCAACAGATAAGTTTTGGGGTACAACCAATCTTGAGATGTATAAGGTCTCCCAGAGTATGAAGAAAGAAGAATCCCAGTAGGTCCAGAATTTTCTTTACTTACTCGGGTTAAAGGTCATCAATATCTCTTCTGGGGCAGGATCCAGGGCTGGATTGCCAATCTTGTGTGTATCTTCTGAGCATAGTTGATACAGTGCACATTGCTCTAAATTCCATGGTTGATTGAGGAATTCCTGAAAGAGTTGTTCTATAATAATTATGGGATATCTTTAGTTATTATAAAATCACTCAGCAATAATCGCTGTATCTAAGTACAAATTTTATGAAGATATGTAAAACTTGAAGGGAGTGACAATGAGTATTTTAGTGAAATGTTGTTTTTAAAATAGAAATGGACATACAAATTCATAATTCACAAAGAACAAAGCATCAACTAAAAGCAGACAGCTTGTTATTCTACAATTTAGTATCTTTGTGCAACTGCAACAGTCATGCCCACTCAGCAGCATCCTCTCTAGTTAGTTTATTAGATTAGACATTGGCAAGCAAACCCATTGGCATTATAGGGCTTTTCAGGGTCATGCTTTATTGCTATACTGACTTTATCTACTCGACTGATATATAGAGACTATTTTGATAACTATAAAACATACAATTCCTTCCTTTGGGCTCAATTTCCATCATGTTGATGAAAATGCATATTATTAGTGACATTTATGTTCTAGAGCTTAAACCTGTAAGTTAACTTGGCCAAGGTCACAGAGGCTAGTGAGTGCTGAGCCAGGGGTTTCACCCTCGCTGAGATTATCACATCATACATCCTGTAGTGAGGCTTGGTGGGGAAGCTCCCTTTCATATTGTATTTGGGGTTCTGGTTACTCAGTAGCAAAATCATATAACCAGCATTCCCCAGTATATAGTTTCTCAATGACTATGTGAGATTGCTTTGCATCCATCCTGGCATCCTTGAAAGCAACTGGACCATGCCTAAGCCACTGGATCCTCATTTCCCTCTGAAACAAGTCCATTAGATTTGGTGCATAATAGAAATTAAATTGTAATATATATGCATATACTTGACTGTACTCAGATGTATATGTATGTTTATGTGTGTGCTCCACAATATGAAAAAGATTGAGAAGTAAGTGGTGCTGCCGAGGGCAGGCTAAGTTAGATGGGGGAGACCTAATTCTTTGGCCTTCCCTCTGGAGTGCTCTCCTGCCTAGCCCCTGTGAGAATCAAGCTGTTCAGATGTTTCAATGTGAAGCTGCTGATTTCCATAACTGCTGCATAATTAAGAGCTCTCCCATTCTTCCAAAGGCTCTGAAATGATCCATGTACAATGACTTTGGTGTTTCTTTCTCCATCTTCTTCCTTTTCCCTTTTCAACTCTAGAGGGTCATGCAGTATTCTCATAAAGCCAACACTCAATAAATAACCAACCACGCTAAAAAGCTGCATCACGAAAATGGCTCATTGTAACCTCCTACAAGGCAACACAGCAAAAAATTCATCCATTTTCAGATCTACTTGGGATTTATCTTAAATGCTAAGAGTCTACTCAGTTCTTCTTTGCCATCACTTTGCTGTTATTTGCTACTTCAATAGTAGCTTGGCATATAAGACTGTATAACACTCATGGATATCATGGAAAAATGATAAAACTGTTTTTAAGACCCAAACTAAAAGTTGACTTATTTGCTGCAACAGTAATTCAAAGGGCAATTCCCTTGAATTTCATTTCCAATTGAGGAATGATCTGGTATGATTAACTGTGGGAGGTCCCACGTCATTGTACAATTTATTAACGACAATTTAAAACATTGCTTGGAGACATCTTAAGAAATTATACTTTCTAATTTGATTTCCGTGAAGTTGTGACATCTGGTACAGGTAAACTCACTTGGGGGTGAACTTACTTAATGGAGACAACAAATGAATCCTTTTTAGAAGAGCTTTATTCTTTCCTTTTTTTTCTAAAATAAACACCATCTCATTGCATACCTCCCTGGGAGTTCAGTTGCTTAGTAACCCTGCATAGGCTGGGGGCTGTGGCTTTCACTAGGCACTGAAGAAACTTGCCTGTGAGAAGGCTGTCAGCAACACTTCCACTCAGTGTTAGCTGCTGCAGGGAGGACTTTACAGCTCTTACTATTCCTGTCTATATGAATTTGTTCTACTCCCACCTCATACATACACACACACACACACACACACACACACACACACACACACACACACCTGTCTGTATAAATAGATAAATCTATGACACAGGTAAATAATTTACAGAGTGGAAGTAGAAAACCATTCAGAAGTAGAGAGTAAACTTCTAATTCACATTCAGTATCTCACAGCCTTTGAGGTAAGCCATTGAGTAATTGATAACAATCTCTTGTTTGCTTCTTAAGATGTGTGTCTTCCTTTGGGATAAGTATTCATCTATTGTCGTGCTTGGTGAATTATCAACTTTGAACATACAACAGTAATGAATAAATGTACCCTTGTTTCCCATGGCTTTTCGTTCTCTATCTCTCTGGTAGTTTTGTTCAGATACTAAATTAAAATGCCAAACATTTTAATTTAAACCTTAGGAAAGAAAGACAAAAACAACAGAGGCAAAGATTACGGTAGATTTAATGTGAGAGATTCACTATTCTGCACACTGCATCCTTTGGTGGCCCAGCAACCCACCAAAGTGTGTGTGCTGGGAGGAGGATCCTATTATTATCTCAATTTTACAGATTAGTACTTGCATCTCAGAGATGTACAGTAAGGTCACACAGCTAGCAATTTGCATGGTTAGGACTGAAGCCAGGAAGCCTTAATCACCATGCCGCACTGTATGCTGAAATTACCTTAAATTACTTAGTTCAGTGAAAAGCATGTTGTCTATTACATACGCAGTTAATGCATGTCACATAATGCTTGAGTATTACAATCAAAATGACTGAGATGCTTGATTGAAAAGATGTTTAGAATATCCTCATGTACGTCTCCAACAAAATGTAATTCAGCAGGTTAAATTGTACAATATCACTTTACGGCAAAAAAATCTAAGCTGTTGGATTTTCCCCCGGATAATTAGTAATAAAGCACTCCCTGCTTGTTCAGACAACCCATGTTTATTGGTCCCTCTGAGACAGACAAGAAAAAGAAGGGGGGAAGCTTATATAGAGAAGGTATGAGAAGGACCTGGGGAAAGAGGGGGCCAGGAGGCTTCTTCCTCATGAAAATGAGCTTGCCCTCTTTTGTTCCCATTTTAAGTGATGTAGCATCCTCTGCCTTTTTCTTGCTGCCATTAACTTCCCTGGGGTGGAATGATAGCCACAACAGCCAATTAGGGAGCCTTGGAAGCTAAGGAAGGTGCCTCCAGCCCTTCTTTGTCCTTGGGAAACAATTCTCTGCTTCAAGGTGGTTTTAATTGCCTCTACCCCTTTCTTTCTCTTCCCTTCCTCCCTCACGGTCCTTTCAATCACACTCCTGGTCCCAGTGCTTGTGAATTACCCAGAAAGCAAAAATCGCTAATAAGCTTCCACCCAGGTGGTTTGAATTAATGTACAGACAAAACTCGAGTATTCTTTTGGGATTAGCTAGTTCTCTTTCCAAGCTCCGCATTTACAAACATGTTTCACCAGATGTGTACCTTGAACCACCTGCATCCAGATCACTGGGGGTTGCTATAAAGAGTATGGTTCTGGACAAAACTCCAGATATACTCTATCAGTATTTTGGAGGGTAAGCCTTGGAAATAAGCTTTCCTGGGAATGCTTGCATATATTGTAATTTCAAAACCACTGCTTTGTAACCTATGAAGTGCTTTTATACATTCATTTGCAGGCTAAAATGACAAACTATCTGCAAGTTTCTTCTTCTGTACTTTTCTATGCTGCCACTGCGCTCCTTATGAATCTTCTACTTAAAAATCTGTAGATTCTCCCGTGGGACTGCCGGATAAGCCACAGAGTAACGAAATGAAAGATAAGAAGAAACCAGTGAGTGAAGCCATCTTGAAAAACAAAAATCTGCAAACAATGAGTGAGAGGCTTTCTTATGAGGACCCTAGTGTGGAGGGGCTTACTAGTGTCTCTTTGTACAGTGCTGTATGGCTGGTTTTGTGTCAGCTTGACACAAACTAGAGTCTTCAAGAGAAAGGAGTCTCTGCTGAGGAAATGCCTCCATGAAATCCAGCTGTGGGACATTTTTCTCATAGTCCATTGTGGGTGGTGCCATCCCTGGGCTGGTAGTTCTGGGTTCTATAAGGCAAGCTGACTGAGCAAGCCATGGGGAGGCAAGCCAGGAGGCAGCACCCCTCCATGGCCTCTGCCTCAAGTCCTGCCTCCAGATTCCAGCCCTGCTTGAGTTATTATCCTGACTTCCTCTAGTGATGGATTGTGACCTGGAAGTGAAAGCCAAATAAACCCTTCCCCGCACCCTGCCCAACCTTGCTTTTTGGTCATGGTGTTTTGTCTAAGCAATAAAAAAACTCTGTCTAAGACAAACACCTAAAACATGACTGAGTCCAAGCTCAGCTTTGTCATTTGTCTCAGACTACTCATCTCAAAATTGGGGAAAATAAAATGCCTATCTTACGGTGTTATTTCTGGAGTAAGTGATTTAGTTCAACCAGCTTGCTTAGAACGTCACCTTGCTTAATAACACAGGCTAGTTAACTAATGTAGTTAAAGTGCAGCCTGAACACTGTAATTCTGAAGATGGAGAATGAGATGGTTAAGAGCATAAGGACCTAACACAAACCCATGTAGGCCTCATTGTTAGCATCCAGAACCTGCGGCAGATATGGGCGGGTCCACAGACCTGTCGCCAGGGCAACGGCCACCATATTCCCAGAATCCATTGGGTTCAACTCCCACCTTTACCTGGGACTACTATGTCACAGCCTGTATATATGAGACAATTCCTCCATTTCTCTCTCTCTCTCTCTCTCTCTCTCTCTCTCTCTCTCTCTCTCTCTCTCTCTTTCTGCGCCACTACCCCCCTACTCCCTCTCAATTAAACCTCTTGCGCGTGGAACTGTCTAAGCCTGGTGTCTGCAGACAACGCGTCCCACCGCGACTCAAACCCATCATTTGGTGCCAAACCCGGGATTGTGGCAGTTCGCGTCTGCCAACCCTGCTCCACACCGCCGGGGCAGACAGGGTACACCGCCACGTGGAGTGGACCCCTGGGACCACCACACCGCCACCACGCTGCTCCTCCGCCCTTCCCACTGCCGCTGCTACTCCGCCCTGCGCAGGGAACACTCCCATCACCACTGTGGCTATCTGCATGTCCCGCTCCGCATGGAGACCATGGAGAGCGGGAGAACAGTCCCAACACTGCCAACCAGGTGCTATAGGTACGTGAGTTCACAGCCCCCTCACCTGGCAGCTGCTCACCAGACACCGTGGGACTTAACCACCACGTGAGCTGTACCCCACTCAGACACCATTCAGTTCCATGTGTTCCTTTACCAGATCGCTCATAACCAGCCGCACAGACACCGGCATATTAATTAATAGGATCAGTCAGGGGGAGGACTTCCAGCTTTCCAGATAAGGTCTGGCCAACCTTCCCTGGAAATTATGGAATACAGCCCCCCCTCCTTGGCATAAGCGTTAGGACATTCTGCCACTGGGTGCCCCTTCCCTCGGAGGTAACTCTCGCTCCTAATAATTTCTCAGCGGGCTCTCTGCAGCCGTCAAACCCCTGGATCCAGGATGAGTTACTTTCCCACGCAGGCCACCGGCCCTGCTAAACTGACACTAGGGTTTCTCGTGACAACTTGAAACCACTAGCTTCAGCTGTTAATTTTTCTTGGTGCTTGGATTGTTCTCAGGATGCTGGTACGAACATCCAACCACCCCCCAATGGGTTCCAGAATGTCTTCGACAGTTCCTCCAGGCACCGTACTGGGATGTCTCCTGGAAAATCTCAAATCTTTAAAGCTTACGCCTGACTTGAAGGCATCAAAATTAATATATCTCTGCAATAAGGTCTGGGTTAAATATCAACTAGATGGGAATTCAAAGTGGCCACTTAATGATACTCTAGACCCAGCTATTTTAAGGGGTCTTAATACATACTGTCAATGAACTGGTAAATGGAAGGAGGTTCCCTATGTTCAAGCATTCATATATCTCCGTTCCAATCTCTCCTTGTGTTCTTCTTGTTCCCCAACCCAACTTCTCTTAGCCATGAAGTCTACACAACCTCAACCTCCTCTAGATGACTCTACAATGCTAGATCCAGCTAATGAACCACCCCCTTTTCGTCGTAATCCTGTCTCCTCGCCACCAAAAGCCCAAACTGCCGCTCCAGCTCCTCCTCCTCACCAAGATGCTGCAGAACCTAATAACTCTCCCTCTCTAGACCTCTCCCCTTCTGTGCCAGATGTGGGCCACTCCAAATGCCCCACATTGGCAGCTACCTTTACTCCTCCTGTAACCCGCTCTAAGACTGCAGCCAAACCTTCAAGTCCCTCCTCTCCAAAGACACCTGACCCAGCGATCATCCTACCTCTACGGGAAGTTGCTGGAGTGGATGGGCTCGTCAGAGTACATGTTCTGTTCTCACTTAGTGAACTTTCCCAAATAGAATACAGGCTGGGTTCCTATATTTCTAACCCTTCAAAGTTTATTAAGGAGTTCCAATATATCACTCAATCTTACAGCTTGACTTTCCATG
>NW_022196914.1:50716328-50716644 GCF_008632895.1 Mastomys coucha
GTAAAAAAGGTCATTGGGCAAAATCTTGCCCTAACTTTTGCAAGCCAAGAGGGCCATGCCCTAGGTGCCATCAAGAGCGACATTGGGCTACTGATTGCCCTCATGTTACACAAAACGAAAGGACATCACTCCCAGATAACCCTCCAACTGATCTCCTAGGCTTGGCTATGTCTGACTGAGGAGGCCCAAGCTCCACTGACCCGACTACTGCCATCACTAGCAGGGAGCCCAGGGTAAATATTGTGGTTTGTGGGCAGTCCATCTCCTTCCTCTTGGACACTGGAGCCACTTACTCAGTCCTGACAGAGTTTTGGGG
>NW_022196914.1:50720290-50720521 GCF_008632895.1 Mastomys coucha
TCAGACCTTGACCTCGGCATACCAACTCCTTAATGTTACCAGACCTGGACGCTTTAAAGAGTGCTGGTGATGTGTACCTCCTGAAACTAACTCACAATTGTCACTTACAGCGTCTCCGGTGATACTGCCAAATAATGTTACCTTACCCTTTGTCAGCTGCCCTAGCTCCAGTGTCGCCATGACTCCATACCTTACCTCTGTCCCTCTCTTTGGTGTGGCAACCTGTTTTAA
>NW_022196914.1:50721480-50724122 GCF_008632895.1 Mastomys coucha
AACCTGCGGCAGATATGGGCGGGTCCACAGACCTGTCGCCAGGGCAATGGCCACCATATTCCCAGAATACATTGGGTTCAACTCCCATCTTTACCTGGGACTACTACATCACAGCCTGTATATATGAGACAATTCCTCCATTTCTCTCTCTCTCTCTCCTCTCTCTTTCTGCGCCGCTACCCCCCTACTCCCTCTCAATTAAACCTCTTGCACGTGGAACTGTCTAAGCCTGGTGTCTGCAGACGCAGCATCCCGCCGTGACCCAAACCCATCACTCATGATTTCTGCTTCAGTCTCTGTGAGCTCCTATGAGCTCTTCTTAGTTAATTCTGTGGGCCATGTTTCTTGGTGGCCTCAACCTGTCTGGCTCCTCCAATCCCTCCTTTTCAGGGTTCCCCTGGCAACGCCTAGTGTTTGGCGGTGGATCTCTTCCATCAGCTGCTGGAGGATGCCTCCCTGATGTCAATTGGGTCTGACACCTATCTGTGAGTACACGTGCTGGATGTCGTACACATATATATTTATTTACTGTTATCTTGCTATAGAGCAGCACTTCTGAACATGTGGGTGGCAGCCCCTTTGGCAAATTTCCATCTCCAAAAATATTTCCAATCAATTCATAAAAGTAGCAAAATTACAGTTATGATGCAGCAACAAAAATAATTGTATGGTTGAGGGGTCACCAAAACCTGAGGAACTGTATTAAAGGTTCCCAGAATGTGGAGAGTTGAGAAGCACTGCTCTGGAGGATATAGAACTAAAACTGAAGCACAGAGAGCCTAAGCTGTTTGCATATGGTCACGTTGCCAATAATGTAACACAGCCATACGAGGCAACAATTTATACACTCTGCACAATTATCACTTTCAGGCAAACTAGAGGCATGAGTTACCTATAGGGAAACTGCGAGAGCATGGATATCATAGAGTATTCCATGTGAAGTGAGATAACTGACAGGCAGGGAGGGAACATACCATCAAGAGTCTGATATCCACCTGGGGTGCTGACCTTTATTCTGTTGTCTGTGTGGACCCACTGCAAGTGCAGGAAGTACTTGGTCATATATTTTTGAAATTCAAAACACTTATGTTCACTGCCAGTGTTCTCCCACCCTGCATTTTTTATTTTTCTTTCCTCCTCCCTTACCCAAATGATACTAAGTAAACTACCAAATAATAAAGAGCAGGAAAGATCCATCTACTCTGGTCTGCATGCGAAATCTATTAATACTACCCCTTAATACAGATGTGTTTATTCAAGTCATAGATCAAATTTAATTTAAAATTTAAATGAAAATTTGGACAAAATCAAGAAGAAATCCTGATACAATCGGAAGAGCATCAAGAGGTCAGAGATGATGTACATCCTGTCTGCTTCGTCGAAAGAAGATTTAAACATTCCCCACCTCCCTTCTTCCCCTTGTCATGAAGAAGTGCTCCTGAAACAGCACCAAGCAGCAGATGTGCATCTGAAGATTCTGTATGGAACCTCTCTCTCTCATGCTGGCCCCATAAAATGTTAGCCAACTGTTATAGTTTGGATTTCTCTCTCTTGTTATCTGTACCAAGCATGCTAAAATGCTTTGTTCAACATTAGGCTCTCAAGAAGGCTACAGGTATTTGTTTATAAGAAACATTTGGAATACTTGTCTTTCATTTGTTGTCTGAGGTCTGCAAGCACAGTAGAACCCTTTGGTTCTCTCTGAGTTCAGCTGATTGCTTGCATTTTGAACAAACTTGTAGGTTAAAAGGAATCCAGATATTTACAGTCACGTGAGTTGAGTTACCCAAAGATTCATTTGGTTAACTATGTATCTTTTATTATGAAAGAAAAATTATACAGTTTATTATACAAATTATTCAAAAAAGCATGAAGATAAATTACTAATAAAAAAACCTAACCTCCTATTTAGTTATATGGTTGTCCTAAGAATAGAAAATAAGTCTTTAGATATAAGCATATCTTCATTGTACTGGGGTTTATAGGGGACACCTTTATACAAGTGGATAATGTCCTTTCTTACTCTGTCCTTTCTTGTCCCCCCAGCACAATACACAGTTTAGGTTATATTCTTATGTCACGTGTTTATACATAATTTTATTTATCTATATAAAGTTTAGGATCTACAAATGAAATAAAACATGCAACATCTGTCTGAGTATGAGTGTTCATTTAAGACGATTATCTCCAATGCAATTCATTTTATAACAAATGACATTCCTTCCTTCTTTACTACTGAATAACATTCTCTTGTATATACATCTTGTATTTTCTTAGTCCATTCTATTGCTGATTAGTACCTAGTTTGCTTCTATAACTTTACCATTGTATTTAATGCTTCAGCAAATGAAGATGTACAAATATTTCTATGATAGGTTGATTATTTTAGTAGTGGTATAGCTGATTCACATACAAAGTCTAATTGTAGCCCGGCGTGGTGGCGCACACCTTTAATCCGAGCACTTGGGAGGCAGAGGCAGGCGGATTTCTGAGTTCGAAGCCAGCCTGGTCTACAGAGTAAGCTCCAGGATAGCCAGGGCTACACAGAGAAACCCTGTCTCAAAAAAACAAAAACTCCATTGGTCTTTTCTCTAATTCCTTCACTTGGGACCCTGCACTCAGTTCAATGGATGGCTGTGAGC
>NW_022196914.1:50724972-50760861 GCF_008632895.1 Mastomys coucha
AACAAAAAAAAACCCAAAAAACACAAAAAAAGTCTAATTGTAGTTATTATTATTTTTTTTTGAGGAAAACTGATTTTCTTAGGACATGCATGAGTTTATATTCCTACCAATAGTGTAGATGGGTTCTCTTTCCTTCACATTCTTGCTAGTGTTTATTAATATTTAATTTGTTTCCTTTGTAACAAACTATTTTATTAATTCCTTGAAAATATACAGGCATACACTATTTGATCAGATTCATCTCCTTCCGTGCTCCTATTCTGCTAGGTTCAGCCTTCACTTGCCTTCCCAACTTCATCTGCACCTCTCTTTTATAATGCAGTAAGGGTGATTTGTCCTGCTCATGTATGTATAGGCATAGAGCCATCAACTGAACATGGTCAACCTATCAGGGGCCGTACATCTAAAGAAAACTGTCTCCTATCCCTTAGTAGTTACTAAATATTAATAGCTCTTCAGGTAGGGGTGGGGACTCTTGACCCTTGCCTTGTCAGTGCTGGAATATTGATTGGATTGATCTCGTGAAAGCCATGTGCAGGCTGCCATAGCTGCTTGAGTTGCTGCTAACTGTTTGGGTACATCACAGCAGCGTATGTTACCAGGTAAATTTGGGGCTCCCTTATGGTTCTCATTAATAAAAGAATTTAAGAATGACTGAAAAGGAATTAATAAAAGAATTTAAGAATGACTGAAAAGGAAACTTGGGGACAATTTTGTTAGTTTGTTTTTTGTTTTTTGTTTTTTGTTTTGTTTTGTTTTGTTTTCGAAACAGGGTTTCTCTGTATAGCCCTGGCTGTCCTAGAACTCACTTTGTAGACCAGACTGACCTCAAACTCAGAAATCTGCCTGCCTCTGCCTCCCAAGTGCTGGGACTAAAGGCGTGCACCACCACTGCCCGGTTTTGACAATTCTATTAGCATTAAAAAAAAAAACAAACCCTGGGCTGGACAAACTACAAATCTTGGCTCACAGGTGCTCACAGGATGAGAATGGAGAAATGAAATCAGGAAAAGCCATACCTTGAATAAGCCATCACATAGAGCAGCCACGTGGTAGACAACCAGCCATACAGTAAGGAGAGAAGCTTTAGGGAAAGGCTAAGAAAGCACTACAGTACCAAATAAAGACTCTTAGCATCTGGCCAACACCTAAACTAAAAAGACAGAAGAGAAGAAAAAGGAAGAGTTACCCATTTCTCTTAATGTTCTCTGAGTCTCAGAGGGGTGCTGATGGTGTCCTGTTAGTGGCTGAAAACCACACAGAAATTCTTTGTGCTTTGAATGATTGTAACAGGTTTTGTACTAACTGTCATTCGTTGTACAAAAAAAGTTTCTCTGATGAAGATTGAAAGCTGAACTAACTTGTAGGCACAGATATATGTATTGAGGGCATTTTGATAATATAATCATTTAGCAAAAGAGCTGTAGTAGACTGACCCTTTATGTCCTAGGAGTTCCAAGCCATAGCTTCTCTACCAGACTTACAATACCAAGCATGATTTTCCTGAATTCTACTCAGAAAGTATTTGATTATCACCATGATATTCATGGCATAATAATGCCCATGGATATGTCTTGCTAGGTCAGTCGTTACTGTAGCTTGAGGTTTCTCAGTGGGGTAAGATTATGGCTGATTTTCCTCCCCCAGCAGTCCACACAGCACATTCTGGTGCTATGAAAACTAGCTTACAGGAAAGGAAAGTGCTTGGAGTTTATTTCAATCTTTACTGTTCCCCAAAGAAAGGATATATGTCTACCCATAGTGTCTGGCAGCTGTTAAGATAAAACCTGCATGTGGTCTGAGTTTGCTTTTTTTCTGATGGCTAGTGATGATTATGAACGGTTTACTATGTATCTATTGGCCAATTGTACTTTGTTTTTTGAAATTGCTTTGTTATCTAATCTGTTGATTGGAATGTTGATATCTTGGGGTTTAGGTCTTTTGTTGTTGTTCTTTGTATATTCTGGAGTATTAATACTCGGTCAGATAAAAGCTACTAAAGATTCTCCTCATTTCATAAACTGTCTCTTCACTCATTTAGCTGTTTCTTTTGCTATGCAGAAGCTTTCTAATTTCATGAGGTCCCATTTGTCAACTGGACATTTACCATGCAGTTGAAGTTCATGTCGTCTTTGCCTGTGCCTGTTTTGAAGGGTTTCCCTCTCGCCTTCTGTAGGAGTTCCAGTGTTTTAGATCTTACTTGAATATCATTGAGTTATCTGAAGCATATATTTATGTTAAGAAATAGGCATCTAGATTCACTTTTTGCATTTGAATATCCATTATTTTTTTCTTGGTGGCATTTCCTGAAGAATCATTATTTGCACAAGAGGTTGTCCTTTCTCCAATGTATAATTTTGTAAAAATGTTCAGCTAGCTGTAGCTGGGTAGACTTATATCTGGGTCCCACTCTGACCTACATGGTGGTTTTTCTGCCAGTACAAGCGTTTGTTTTATAGCAATGGTGAGGTTAAAGAAGAACCTTATATTATGGGACTGTGGAAAATGGAATTATTCTCTGAAAGTTAAACTATGAAATATATCGTGGCTGCAGTGAAAGCTACAGTAAGTCAGCATGAGAAACATGCTGTCAGGGGATGAATAAGAGGCAGCCCTTACTTGCTTGATTATTTGGATATCAAAGCAATGAGATGTCAATTTACCAGTTAGTAGTAGAGCATATACCAACAGAGTAAAGAAAACAAATTCTATATGTGCCTATTAGGAAATATCCATCAGAGATAACCAGGAAAACCACTTTAGGCTTCTGCCAATATGTATTTGTAGAGAAGTATAACTCCAATTATCATAATGTGATTATCTGTAAATGTTGGAATCATGTAACTTATTCCTCTGCTTCCCAGTTCCACCCCTACTTAACAACTTTTCAATTATTATTTGATTTTCTCTGTAACAAGACAACGGTTGACTGCCTGGGTCATTATTGGTTTTACTTGACAATTAACAGTTGTGTTAGAGACTGGAGCCTCCCGGAACTTAGTCATAACAACTTAGTCTTCATTGATTCTCTGAGTCTGATAAGATGCCATGCCTGGATGTGCCAGGAAGTGGTCCGGAAGGAGATTCTTTGAAGCAGTGGCTCTTTCGGCTCTCAGCACTTTTCCCTGGCAGTGCTTTGGCTGTTACACAAGCTTCTTTAGACAGATTCCCTCCCCTCTTGGCTTCTAATTTTTTCCCATGATCTGCCGATCCAACTAGTTAACAAAGTTAGAAAATCTCTTCTTTTCTGTTTTACTTCTTATGCTGTTTAGAGGATTTGTGAGTTCACCCTGGCTTTCAGACCAGCAGTTCCCATGCACTCATGTGGGAGCTGGCTGCATGTGAATCCCCGCATCTCTTTCATCAGAACTCACGAAGTCATGACCAGTTCAATAAATTCCCTGGCTAACTCTGATATGCAGGCACGTTTCAGAACCATTATCTAGACAGTAGCTCTTAGTTCTTTGTGACAAACTTAAGCAGTCTTACATATACATTGCTCAGGTTTTTTTCCCAGGTGAAGAATGAGCAAGATTGTACATGAATTAATTGTGTGGCAAGGGCTTGGAACTGTGACTCTCTAGGTGTGGTGCCACCCTACCAACAAGAGAAGGACCTGGGAGCTCACTAGAAATGTAGGTTCTGAGATCCCAGTCATCTCACCCATCACCATCTAAAGTAGAAACCATAGAGAAGGAACCAGGACTAGTGACCTACAGCCTAACAACCCTTCAGATCACTCAGGTCTGATCTGTTGGGTTATGTTGCTTTGCTGGTGTCCTATTCTATGTCCATTCTATCCTGTTTTACCTTGTCACCTCTCAGTCAGGCTTAAGTTAGTGTCAAAGGAGAAGCCGGGTTGTTTCTGATCCCTAGACATGAGGTTTCCCGTTTTGTTTCTGCTTCTCTTTTGGTTGGTAAATAAAATTCCCCAAGAGCAAGAGCCATGTGCTCAGACTCATCTTTTACCCTGCTTTGTTCACACAGTTAGAAGGCCACCGTGTATTTACAGTTAGTGATCACATTCATCATTAATTTTTCCTGTTAAGTCTTTCATATACTTTTTACTCAGTTTGGACAACAGTATACCTATAACTGTGTTTGCTTGTTTTAAAAGACTATATATAGCTCACCAGGGTTCGTGCACTATCATTTTACTAAAATATTAAGTTAATTCAATGTCCAGGCCAATTATTTTTACACTTTTCTACCTGTATGTTTAATATAATAAAAAGTTACATAAAGTCTTCTTCAGCTTTTAATATAACCATTTTATGTATTTCTTTATTTATTTATTTTAGCTCTGGTAATATCCCAGGGACAGGACCTCCTTTGTTACATATATGTTTATATGGTTGAGTGCGATGGTATTTTAAATGCCCCAAAATAGCCCTTTAAGAGAAATTTTTAACAGACAAATATTAATAAAATTATAAAGATGCTGATATTTATCATGAGCCATCAAAAGGAAATCATCAAACTGCCTTTTATATTTTTATAATGATCATTTTGTTTTTATAGTCTATCTGATAAAAAGGAAAGCTGATAAATGTTGTAAGACAGAGTCAAAATATTTAATGATTTGTTTGGAAGTGAGACAAAGAGCTTATCAAATGGATCAGTGGGTAAAGGCACTTTTGGCCAAGTCTAATGACTAAATGTAATTCTTAAGCTCCAAGTGGTGGAAGAAGATATCCACCTCCTTAATATTGTTCTCTGATGTCTACATGTGTGTGGTGACATGCACAGGTAAGTATGTGCCTGCATGTGCACACACATACGCACACAGGTACATGAATAAATTTGATATGTTTTTAAGTGTAGTACACTCCTAGTGTCCTCCTTAGTGCCAGGTTTCATGGTAACAACCATGAAGGTGATAGAAAAAGCATTTGAGAACTATTTATCAATTACAGCAAAAGTGTCTCTCATGGTATAGATGCTGTTGAAGCCTGCAGAACTTCAGTCTTGGGGATGAACAGAATCAAACAGAATATCCTGCTGTGAAGACATACTTCCAATGTTGGAGGAGGAGGCAAAAATTTATCAAGGAAGAATACCAATGAAAGTCTTTGCTTTGCAATTAGACCTCTGAACCATAGCATGCAACTTGTTGACAAGTCACAGAATTTATTTACTTACTTCTGCAGGCCTCTTGATTGTTCTGTAAACTCCATTGTCTTTTTACTCCTAGGACAGTTGCATAATCAACGGTTAATCAGAGAGCCTGGAGGCTTTCTTCTGGTAACTGGAAATAATCTTATTCACTGAGAGTGTAAGAAAACAAAAGATGGAATAAAAAAGAAAGAAAGAAAAAAGAAAGAAAGGAAGGAAGGGAGGGAAGAAGGAAGGAAGAAAGGAAAAAGAAAAAAAGAGAAAGAAAGGGAGAAAAAGTTCTCAGAAGCAATAGAATACACTCAGAGCAAGTCCCAACCGCAAGGCAGACTAACCATTTGGTACTACTGTGGCATACCGTTTTAATACAGTGTCTTAGGGTTTTACTGCTGTGAACAGACACAGTGACCAAAGCAACTCTTAAAAACATTTAATTAGCACTGTCTTATAGGATCAAAGGTTCAGTAAATTATCATCAAGGCAGGAATATGGCAACATCTAGGCAGGAGGGTAGATATGATCAAAATTCTTTGTTCAAATGTGTAACATTTTCAAAAAAATAATTAAAGTATTTTTTATTTCATTTAGCATATCTGATGTAGTGTGTTAATATATTTTTATTAGCTAAATTTTCTTTCTTATCTATCTATCTATCCATCATCTATCTATATAGGATGATGCTGTATTGTTCAGATTGGCCTTCAGCTCACAATGCTCCTGCCTCAGCATTCTTGATGCAATGAAAAGAACCAGACTTTGGATGAAGTTGACATTGAAACCAACAGAGAAGAAAGAAAGACAGTGGGATGTGGAACTATTGATTAAGTTGTACCTGACTCTTAACTTTCGATTTAGTGAGACAATGATCATCTAAAATCTTAAGCTAGTTAAAGCTACTTTTATCCCAAAGAATCTCAGTTATAATGAACACACAAACTCGTGTATGGTATGGCTATTCTCTAATGGCAGAAGACCTAACCTGCATGAAATTCGAAGGGGGAAACATAGGGAAAGCACTTGAATTCATTGCATGAAGTAAAAATATTTTAATTCACAGAATTGTTGCATATGTATTATATATATAAATTTTCTAATATATATATATATAATACATATAAATATGTATTTTCTTTGAACTTTGACAGTCCTTACTGCTAATCTTTAGAAGTCAGCAAAGTATCTGGCCATGCTTCTAGCATTTCTTTATCCCTATTGTTCAGTCAGAAAGTACAAATATGTATTATATATGTACTATATATGCACATTTCAAATATGTGCATATATAGTACATATATAATACATATATACTATAGTACACATATGTAATATATATATATGTGTATATATATATTAGAAAAATTATAGGCTTGGGGATATGTTCACTTCATGTTCCCATCAGGCATTTGAGTTGTGAAAGTAAGCAAAATCTAAAGAAAAACAAACTCCATGCCCAATTCACAAGAACTCCTCTAAGAAGTGTGAGCTGCATGTCAGGAAGTGAATGGAAAATGTTCGATAAAATGAAAACCAGCAATCTCAGGCACCTAGAGAAATGTGGCTCTATTTTAAGTTTCCCTGTTAGATCCTAATTCGAAGGAATATTCCACTTACAATTAGTACAAACACTTAGGAAGTGAGTTATTAAATCAGATAGGCTATCTTGATGAAACTCCAGGACCCAGGAGGACAATGTGCCTTTTTAAAGACACTTTAGCTCTCTTTTGTCCTCCTTTACAGACAGACACTTATGGGCCCCAGGGTGGTTTTGTCAGAGGAGGATACCAATTAGCAAGTTTGTTTTCTCAAAGAACAAAGATAGCCTGGAGGAAGTAGGGGAAGGGGAGACAATGTCCCCTCAAAAGGAACATCTTTGAACTTTGACAATCTTTACTGCTAATCTTTGGAAGTCAGCAAAGAATCTGGCCAAGTCCCTAACATTTCTTTATCCCTATTGTTCAGTCAAAAAGTACATACTTTCTCTTATTACAGAAGTGGCAGTAAAGGTACTAAACTCTGGCACTATCTCCACTCCCTAATTTTGCCTTAGGTCACATAAGATCCTAGAAAGGCAGACTTCTGAGGGCCTTGTTTCTGGTCTTAATGGGTGTTTCCAGAATGGTGTAACCAGCGACTTGTTTGTAAAGTACATCTGCATGTTAGCACCATGGAAAGACAGAAAGAGGAACTAAAATTTACTTGCCATCTAAGTCACAACTTTCTCGTTTTGTTTGTTTGCTTGTTTTAAAATTTAAAGTACCTTATTCAACTAATTTTGAGCATTTGGAGAATACTAAGGTGTTCTCTTCTGAATAAGACAGTAGAACTGTCCACTGTGGTGGTGGCAGCCTGGAGAGGCAAGTGGTTAAATTAAAGTCATGAGCTAGTGAGGGGTTAGCTCCCAGAAAGTGCTAGGGAGACTCTGAGCCAAGAACGTTCTGCCTCCCACATGGAAGGGATTCAGTTGTTTTTAGCAAGAATCTGTGTATTCTATAGTTAGAGAATATCCAACATTAAGCTATCTTTCTAACTACATAGTACATTTGATGACTTCAAAGTGACTGGTAAAGAGGATTAGAGGAACTTTTATTTTGCTTAGGTGTTTGTGAAAGTCATGACTTCTTATAAAACTATTCATAAAGGAGCATACAGACAGTCTTACAGCCTGATCTCTGGTATCAGCTTGTATTTAAAACTCAAACTCTATGTTGTTAAATATTGTGTCTCAAATTTATTTTTTTAGAAAGGACTCATATATTCATGCACCTATGAATGTACATTTAGGTTAATTATATGGATTAAAGAAATCAATGTGTCTAGTAGTATGTGACATATGTGACACTGGTAACATCATGTTTCAATACTGTGAAATTTCATGTTACATGGTATGTAGGTTGGAAAATCAGAAGTTTCAACTCACTCACACTTCTTGAAAGCCCTTAGGAAGTTATATAGGAACCATAGCGCACCTCTGTGACTACCTCTTGTGAAAATTTCCTCTATAGCAGTGTAAGAAACTAACGTTTCCCTAACTGAGCCTCAGGCAGCAAGGTGTGCCAGAACCACTGGTCTTGTGGTAAGAGGCCCTTGGAAAGAAGACTGGGAGATTCGCCTATAGAGAAGGGGGCAGGGTGCTTCTTTAGCTCAAGGTGGCTTGGTGAGATTGCAAGCAAGAATTAGGACCTAATTTAAATGATGGTTCATTCTTCTTTTTTCAACAACTCTCCCATCTGTATTTTTTTGGTGAGACAGGATCATTGAATTCACAAAATTAAATATCAAGTGAACATCTTGAGGAACAACTCTTAATTATCATTTGGGGAAGAGAAGTGAAATTAAGTTAAATTTATTAAGTAAAGTGGTGCTTCTTTCCTGGACTAAGTATAATTATTTATTACTCCCTGAATCATTTTGAATGATAGCAATATTAAAATGTTCCTATATTTCCCCAGGTATTACCAGACTAGATCACCCTCATTACCTCTCAGTGTTGACACTATGAACTCAGAGCACAATCATAGTTCATTCAGATTATGAAAGTGACATCATCGGTCCTTCAGCCTCCACCATATTTCCTATTTGCCTACTCATTATTGCATTATGGTTATGTATTTGGTTTTAGTTTTGATGCATTTTGATGATACGTACTGGACATTAGCTGTCTTGTCCATACATACTTAGATGGTTACCTTACTGGTGAGTTGATTCTTTGATTATTGCAGTGTCGCCTTTTGCCTCTATGAATTTCTACTACTCTAAAACTAACTCACTGTCTTAGTCTACTTAAGATCATGTGCTAAAATACCACAAATCAAGTATTTAAACAAACAAACAGAAATTTTTTACAGTTCTGAAGGCCAACTCTGAGGTCACAGTGCTAACAGGTTTGCTGGTGGGTGAGGGCCCATTTCATCATGAATACTGCATTCTAGCTATGTCCTCTCATCTTGGACACTCCAGGCAGCCCTCTTATTTTGTTTTGTTCTGTTTTGCTTTGTTTTGTTTTATGAGAATTTTAATGTCACTCTTGAGGCTTTTTTAATGGGCTAATCATATGCAAAAGTTCCTACCTCTAAATGCTGCCACATTGAAAATAGGTTTCAATTTTCAATGAATTTGGAGGATATAAGCATTAAGAAAATAGCATATGCTTATCTGATATTTCTGTTTCTCAACTTATAATGAGACTACATCTCAACAAACCATAAGTTAAAATTAACAAAGTGAAAAATATGCACATCATACCAAATCTACTGAGAATCATTGCTTGGTCTACCATTCCTTAGGTATATCAGAAAATATTTGTATTAGTCTACATTTGGGTAAAACCATCAGTTGCAAAGACTATTATAATATTGTCTTACTTAATGTAATATAATTTGTTGAATGCATAAGAATAAGGAATGAAGCATCGCAGTATACATTGGACTGCTGGTTATCTCATGATTACATAACTGACTGAAGGATGAATCATTGAGTCTTTTCAGTATTAACCAAGAGCAAATTTTACAACAGACAATCATACAAAACACACATGCACACACACACACACACACACACACACACACACACAAATAAAAATTCACAACATGATTTATAAAAATATGTACTATTTTTTATACTACCATGCCAAAAATTAAAGAAGTTGCAGTATCAAAAATTGTGAACTTTCTGTATTGATTGTCACTTGTCTTTTTAGCATGACTATCTACTTTTAACTTTTCTGTGTTTTTGTGTCTCAAATAAGCTTCATAAGAGTGTATATTTATGTTACTTAAAACTTAACCATAATATTCTCAAAGTATTTATTATTTCCTTTGAATCGTTTAAACCTAATGTAATTACTGATATTTTATAACACCACCTTATTATTTGTTTCCTGTCATACTTTTCAGTTACATAATCCCCAGGAGGTTTGTTTTTAAATCACTATTTCTTTGCTAAGATTTTTCTATTCTTGTGTGATTCAAAACAAATTCGCTTTTTGAAACTGTTTATTGATTCATTTTTATATTGGTTGCTTTAAGACTCTTGTCAGATAGTTCCAGCATTGATTCATCTTGGAACTATTAATTCTCCTTTTTCATGTAAATTCTCCTGTCTTATGGAAATTAGTTCTTGCTATGGTGGGTTATTTTCTAATATGTTCTGAATACTTGCTATTATGCTAGGGTAAGACTCAGTTCCATTTAATGTTTTCAGCATGTAGTCAATCTGTTTAGGGTCCACATCCAGGTCCTGATCCACTTCCAGCCCATTTCAGTAGAGACCTGTTTTGCAAAGTCTTTGTTCTAGCTTGGTTTATCTTGTGCCACAGGGGCTTCCACTGGAGTTCAGTTGTGACTTGAAGTCAAAGTCACATTGGCTCTTCTGCCTAATATCTCTAAGCAAGAAAGAAACCTGCAAGGTGGAGAGGAAGAAGTTTTCTAGTTCTGTGCTGACATTGACGGCCTCTCCACTAGAACATGGGAAGAAGCAAACTCCTTGGGATGGGGCCATCTTCAGCAGCAGCATCCTTTGGGATGGGGCCATCTTCAGCAGCAGCAGCAGCATCCTTTTTGTCATGCCTCTGGATGGTTGAGCAGGGAAAGAGAGTTGCAATGGTGCAACTAATTATTGGGACACATCTCTCTTGCTGCTTTCCCTAGGTCTCAGGAGTCTCTGGGTCATGCTTAGGCTTAAGGAGCAAAGAAGAGCAGCTTACTTGTTACTAACAGTGTTCCTATTTTAAGCTTCTGGGCCAACCATCCCTCTTCTGAAAACTTTTTCCAAATCTATAATGATAAATTCTCTTATGTTCTTTATTTCTTTGCTCAAATATCATATCCTAAGTGGAGTGCTTTCTACCTGATTGCTACCACATAGAAATGAGATAAAAAGATAAAGCTGAATTGCTTGGTTTACCATGGCAAAGAAGACTTATGCCACCCAATGACAACAAAGAGCAGATCATTACATTATGATTACATATAGCTTGGGAGGCATGAGTTTTCAGAATTACAGAATATAAGAAGCATGGCTTTCACCTGTAGACATAAGATCATTCCAGTGAGACTGACTGTTGATTAGCAAGTGATCTGTGAAGGGTCAAATTACATTTCTTCATGACTGACTAATTTGAGATGACAGAAGCTGATGCCAATTGGTTGGCTTACAAAAAGTGTTCATTAAAGTGAGTTAGCTTGATTCACTGAAAGGTTTTTGTTCTCAGAAGTACACCAGAGACTAACCAGTATTTTCCCAGCAATATAAAACACTTTTTCTCAGTCTTAACTTTCAATTCTCCTTTAAACTATTATATCCCTCTACTGTAACTACTATCACTAAATGCAATGCATGTTTACTTATTGTACTTAAAATTTACCGTATGTCTTCAGATGGTAGAATACAGATGTCATGAGGCAGGCATTATTTATCAATTACTCGCTTGTGTCCACATTTTAAAGAACAGTGCCTGCTCATAACAAATGTGAGAAATGACTGTTTAAACGTATATTTCAAGTAGGAACAGAGTAAGCTAGATATATTCACTTCTACACTTTTTTTTCTTCCTTGATTGAGTATCCTGCCAGTAAGTGGGCCTCTACTCTGCTGTCTTTGTATTGCATGAAAATATTTGGTTCAATATTTTTAAGTTTCATGGCTATATGCTTCTTAAAATCTGAGTATGTCCATTGAGAGCAAATCTACAACTTCACTGATTTTGTAATACTGTGGCAATATGCAGGACATCACTTTGTTTTGGTCTTATTGTTGAAAGAATTCCAGATAATGGCAAATGGGAAAAAACATTGTCAGTTTCTTAGCATAAGCTATGCCATCAGTAACAAAGAAAAAGCATTTGACATTGCTAATAAAATACAAATGCAGGTATTTTGTAGGAATTATTTGGGTTAGAGTGTGTCTGCCATGAACTTGGATGTTTTAAAGTGTAGCCATTGACTCAGTGTTAAGCCAAGGGATTTCTTCAGCTTTTGTTGTGTAAGCAACTTTTTAAAATGTTTGTTGTCATCTTTGTTAAAATAAAAAAAATCTCAAAGAAAAGAAAAGAAAAGAAAAGAAAGAAAGAGAATGAAGAGATGTGAGACAAATAGCATTCTAGAGAAAGAGGAGGTTGAAAACCTTGATGAAGCCCCAAGAGCCACAACTAAAGTTCCACTTATCTCTCTCCAGCCACAAAGTCATGTGGCACTTTGTTTAATCGCTGGTTTATCTAAGTCTTCCTCCTCCAGCCTGGAGGCTTCACAAGACCAAGGGCCCTGCCCGACTCCTTTCTGCTCTTTACTGAGCACTGGCAATGTGCTTGCCACAGGAAAGGGCTTGATACATCATTAATATTGTGCTGGTTTGCTGGTTTTATGGATGAGTGAATGAACCCAAGAAAATCTGGCTGTCTTTAGAATATCCCCTTAGCAGGGAGTTCTCTATTTTTCTTTTTTCTTTATGGAATTATTTCTATAGTAAGAATTCCTTCTATTCCTTTTCAGCCCAAAGCTGAAAGTCTAAAAACCTCTTACAGCAAATTTTCTAATAACAGCTACCTTGATCAAAACCAGTTATCTACTCTGTTTTCTGTCCTACTAATATTAATGAAAAAGTAAGAGAAATACAAAAAAAAAGCCACCAAAAGTGGCTTTCTATTTCATGTGAATGTACGGTTGACAAAGCAAATATAATATAATACATTTGTTATATTCTCAGAGAAAACAGTGTTTTAGGTTTCTGTTTGGTTTCCACCTGTCATTTTTGAGATCTGCAGGTGTAAGATCCGAGTAAACAGGGACATCTCAGAAAAACACCGTGAAAACAGAAATTTCCTTAATAAGATAAGCTCAGGAACTTTGGGAAGGTAGTGGAACTCTCTGGAAGGGAAAGGCTAATTAACATTCCTCAGATCACAGGGTGAACCTTTGCCCACCTTCCACTTCAGACAAGGGAAGTCCTTGCCACCTCATTCCCTAACGACTAATCAGTTTAAAAAGTCACACTGTTCTACCAATCACATTGTGTCTAATGGCTGCTGCCCTGAAAATTGTATAAAAGCTCGTTGAACAAGCTGTGTGGGGTCGCCTCCTTTCCTTAGGGTCTGGGATGGCCTCAGTGCACTGGTATAAAAATCCTCTTGCTCTTTGCATCGATCAGGCTCCATGTGATTCACTCAGGGTTCTTCAGTAAGCTAAGGCTTGACATGGTCTTACACAGGAAATAAACTTTTTTTTTTGTTCTCTAAAGTAATTATCATCTAGAGGTTGAGATCTGTGCCATTTAATTCTTTATTGGTAACTAGTAGAGGCATATGGCCGGGTCTTCTATTTTCAGAATATTTGTTCACACTAGCAAAACTGCCGGGAGTTGTTCCAGCACATAAACTGCTGTGTTTGTTCCAAGTGGTCTTAGCTGATGCATAAATCCTCTAAGATGAAGTCTTTAAAATCTGGTTTAGGGTCAGGGAAGATAGCTTAGTGGGTAAAATTCTTATTTCACAGGCATCAGGACCTGAATTAAGAACCCCCTGCACTGACACAAAAGGCAGTCATGACAGTATGTATCTGTAAACTTTGCAATGGGTAAATAGATGCAGACAGATACTGACTGGGGCCAAACTGGCCAGCCAGTCCAGCTGAAAGAGTGAGTTCCAGGGTCAGTGAGAGACATTGTCTCAGGACTTAAGTGGAGAGTGATGGAAGAACACACCTGCTGTGGAGAATATTAAATTCCTACCTGGGGTTTCTACGCTGCCCTAGATTATTTAAGCTCCTGGATAAAAGACACACACAACCTTTATATTTACAATAAGCATTAAACTACACAAGAGCTGGGCAGACACAATTCTCTATGTTGTTAGAATCTAGTTTCCTATCGATAACCCTGAGTTATTACTGTGCTTCATCTGTGCTATCCTTAATGCCAGCTGGCCAGCCCACAGGGCCACTTTCTCTTGACTTCTAACCCAATGATGACTTGTCCTTCCTCCTCCTGCACTCTCCCTCCTTCTCCTTATTCTCCTTCTCTGATCTCCAAAGCCCATGAAACCTAAACCCCAACTATGACCCTTCTTCCCAGCTGTTAGCTGCTGGAATCTTTATTTACCAATTAGAAATAAGTTGGTGGTAGCGTCACAGGTCTATCTGCACACTCTAGGTCTTGGGATCTGCACTTAGCATTACAGTAACAATTTCCCCTTTCAGTTCAATAAAAGGATCGTTTCCTCTCAGATACAAATTCAATACAATTATAACAATTGCATAAATTATAAGGTATGATATACATTTATAACAACTAGTCCATTATATGTGACAATTTTATCATTTACCCTACTTAAGTAGTTTACAATTCTGTACCTGAATCATATTGGATTTTGACTTTTATTACCATATGAAAACCATCCTTTTAAATCTTCAATGCTAAGCAACTTAAATTTAATTATGAGATTATAACTGTCTAGTCTTTAACACCATTAGAGCTTTAATAAGGGATTAAATATTACCTGAGTATGCAGAAAGTACAAAGACACAGCTTCCAAAATTGTAGAAATGACAGAGATAGCTGACCACCTAAAGAGTCCCCAACACTCTTTATAATGTTGGATAAACAGTTTGTAATAGCAGCTATTAAAAGGACTGGCTCTAAGTCTTGTATTGTTAAACTAATTACATAGGTATCTTGCCTATCTAAAAGTAACAAAATTAATTTTAAAATTTTCAATCAATATGCAAAGATTTATACCAGTGAAAACGTTAAACGTGTATCAAGATATAAATTCTATACCAATGAAAGAAAATATAACTTTAATTCTTTATCAAAATATAAAGATTTTTTATCAATATAAGATTATGGTTATAAAATGCTTTGTTTACAAGAAAATTTAATAATCTACCCCTATTTGTCTAATTTCTTATAATATTACTGTATCCCCCTTTTTTCAACCTCCGTCCCTTTACCTAAGAAAGAAAAAAGGATAGAGAAGAGGGAAAAAAGAAATCCCTGAGTTTAAGCTCGCTATTTAGTTTCTTCCCTACCTAAAACTATAATTATTCATAAATTATCCCTTAAAATGACAACATACCTATAATTTATGAAGTAACCAAAATCATCCTTCCAACTTAAAAGACTGCAAGCTGTGGCCTGGCAAATTCTCCCACTCCTGAGACCTCAGTGTATGTGTCCACGAGGTTAGTATTCTAGGTAGGGAGCACTTCCTTCTTAATATGTTGAGGTAAGGGCAAACAAACTTCATTGAAATCTGTACAGGCAGTTAGTCCCCTTTTCAGAGCACTAAATACCCGGCTGGAAGGACCAGACTGCAGATACCAAATTCTAATTGCAGCTTCAGAATTCTCAGTCCTGCTAAGCAGTGAACCTCATGGCTAATATATGTATAGCAGCAGAGGCTGGCTCTCACTTGCATCAGGCTCAGGTCTACCACAATCTGCAACCATCTTCCTTATCCTCTGGCAAGTGCATAAGCCAATGTTTCCAGCCACTAAGGGTGAGTTAAGCCACATGACACCTGATTTCTGTCCACCCATCCTCTCTTCATGATTGCCTTTTGCAGCTTCTTCAACCCTTGGGCTGAGGCAGGCAAATGCCAGGCTTAGAGTCCTAAGATTATTTCTTGTTTAGAGACACGCCCCTCTCATCAGCAGTGTGTTTTTTTCTTACTGTGTTCCCATTTATGATGGTATCCAGCCATGGCTCTCAGGGTGGGTTGAGCAACAAATCTACTCTTAGTTATTGCCCATCATGTTGGACTTAGTTGGAGATAGCCATTGTCTCACACAAACTCCTTACTAGATTTGAGGCTGCTGAGAACAGTGGGATTGCCATGTGGGTAAGACTCTTGGTCTCTTTCTTCTATACCTACCTGGCTTTCTTTTTGAATAAAACTTTAGATGCTTCTTGCCCTTCTGAAAATCAGTGAGCACAGTTATGTGCTTCTCTTCTTTGACCCTGTGTTAGTTGGTTTCTCCATACTTTCTAGTTGTCGCTCCATGATTTTAGATGGTATCTCAATCTCCTTCTTTGGAATAGAGCCCATTCTTTGTTATCCTAACTCTTGGTTTCTTTTTATTTATTTACTATTATCATCATTATTATAATTTTATTGAAAATAGATTTTTTTCATACAATAGATTCTGATTACAGTGTCCCCTCCTCCTACTTCTTCAGATCCTCCTGACCTCCTCTCCCACTCAAATCCACAGCCTTTCATGCTCTCTCTCATTAGAAAATAACCAGGCATATAAAAATTAAAAATGAAAATAAGAACAAGCAAACTTGACTAAAACAAAGCAAACAAATATACACAACAACAAAAGAGCCAAAGTAAACAAGAAACATACATGTAGGAACACATGTTTCTACATATGGAAATTCCATAAAGTCACACAATCAAAAACCATAATAAAAACAAACAAAACAAAAAACAACCAAACAGAAACAAACAACAACAACAACAACAACAACAAAAACCCTCAAAAATACTACTGAGTTTCTTTTGTGTTGTATACCTACTGTTCAGGATGGGGCCTGCCCTTAAAGGTGATTTGTATACCCAGTAAGACTCCATTGAAGAAGACTAATTTTTCTTTTATGAATGGTTATGACCTGGTGATAGCTTCTAGGTTAAGGACTGCAGCTTGTGCTGGGACCCTATCTGCTATAGACCTGTGCAGGCATGTCTGTGCATGCTATCACAGTCTCTGTGAATTCATTTGTACACCAGTCCTGTTGTGTCTAGAATGCACTGTTTTATTGGTGTCTTCTATCTCTACTGCCTCTTAAATCTTTCTGCCTACTCTTCTGCAGAGTTCCTTGAGCCTCAAAGGAAGAGATTTGTTGTAGATATCCCACGTAGAACTGTATGTTCCAAATCTCTTACTTTCTGTACTTTGCTTATTTATGAATCTCTGCATTTGTTCCCATCTACTGTGATTTATAAATATTAGATGGTATATAATTGTACCATATATTCAAACACCATCATCTCTGAATAAGTAAAATGATTTGACCTCAGTGGCATTTGAGAAACTTTGCTTCATAGCAAGTTTAATTAACCAGCACAGTATCTATTTGTTGCCAAGAATAATTTTGAGATATTGGATGAACATAAATTCTCTGGACCCCACAGGATTTAATATATTAAATAGGTGACCAAGTAGTACATCTACTGAAGAGGTACATTTGGGAGAAAGAGTATGTGGAAAGTATAATTAAATGTTTGTTAACCGATTAATTAACAGATAAGTTAACATGAAGGTATTCATGTATTTAATTATTAATGTTCAGGCTCACTATTTGTGATGGGTCTTCAGGGAAATTCAAGCAGAAGACATCTGTACTGACTCACACCATCCGTTAAGTGTGAAAGAAGTAAAATGTGCTGAATTTATATGTAATTGGATTATTATAACCCTTTTCTAAAAAAAGTAAGGTCTATAGAAAATGAAAGCATTTCCATTCAGAATATACTTGGGAAACTTATTATTTGTGATATTACTAATGAACATGTCCAAGACTATCCTGAAACAAAGCCAACAAAGGAAACTTGGGGCCTCTTAGATTGGTGAAAGAGTCTAAATTAAATAAAGTGAAAAGAAACACCCAATAACTGACCAGTTTTCCAAAACACATTCATCAATTATTTGAAAATTTTATGTGATGCATTGTAAAAGCAATTCTCAGGGGTTCTCTACCCTTCCCACCTTGTACCTGAATGATATTTTAGCTCCCAAATAAATGACATAGAGACTTGGTATTTTATTAACAAGCTGCAAGCACTAATAGCTGGACAGTTGAATTATTCTAATTCAACTGGGCTGCTACTACCCAATTACATGGTCCTTTAGCTGCATCTGAGTCTTCCCTTGGCTCAGTCAGGTCCATGTATCTCTTCATGGCTGCTCTCTCATGATCTCAGGCCGAATCCTTCTTGGTTCTCCACATGGTTTCTCCCAACTTTCTTCTCATGGTTCTTTTCTACTCTCATCTTTCTGGGAACCTCTGACTGGAATTGGAAGTCCTGCCCTGTTCTCTTCTACTCGGCTAATTGACTGATCAGCTCTTTATTAATCAATCAGAGGTGATGGAAAATAATTTTTACATAACCTTGAGACTGCAGATGCTTGACCATGACAACATCCAGACTGCCACCAGATATCTGGGCATAGAAATCTGATACATACTACACAAAACATCCCCTAACAATGTATTTTTAAATCATATTCACCTCTCTATTTCCTTCCTATACCCTACCATTTCTCTACCCCTCAACTTCATGTTCTTATTATTTTTTCTTTATAATTACTAGAGTTTAATTTGTGCTGGCTGTATACTCCTAGGGATTGGGCCATTTACTGGAACATAGTCAAACTACCAGAGGGTATACACTTAAATAAAACTCATTAAGAAGCCATCAACAGTCAACAGTACAGTACTTCAGTAAGGAGTGGAGACTAGTCAACTCGATCCTCTTCTATGTTGGAATGATGAATGGCTTAATCTTGTGAAGGTTTTTTACTGGCAGCCCCAAGCTCCTCTGAGTTCATGAGTCCAGTGGTTTTGTCATACTCAGAAGACACTGTTTCATTCCAGTGCTTTGCAACCTCTGGCTCTTACAGTCTTTCTGCTCCCTCTTCTGGAAGGTTCCTGAACCTTGAGAGTGGGGTGGGGTGGCTGAACTCTTAAATGATATTTGTTATCTGCATTTTGACCAATTGTGAGGTTTCAGTTATTTTACCATCTGCTGCTCAAAAATATTTCTTTGATGATGTCTAAGAGTTGCACTAATCTATGAGTAGATAGATATGAATTTATATAACAGGTTGATACTGTGTCCATTTACTAGAATGATCATGTTAGGTTCACCCCTGGGGCCAGTGAATGCCTCAACCATGGGGTTTTGGCCATAATAACAGTACCAAGTATGTGTTTCCTCCTATGGAGTGGGCCTCAAATCCAGTAATAAATCAGTTGATTACTCCCATGCCTGCCATTTTGTTCACAGGAAGGTACAACTGTTGATAATTCCAAGTCCTCAGAAACCTATATAGTACCTGGTAGGGCCATAAGCTGGCTAGCAAGAAGGAAGCTTTCTGGTCAATATCAACCTGATTTCTCTACATCTCATGACCAGTGTGTGTTTGTCATGTCAACAGCAATATGGTCCTATTATCAAGTTTGGGTGGGCAATTGAGAGCAATAGCAATAGGATCTATTGCTTTGGGGGTCTCTGGGATACTAGTGAACAACAACTCAAGGGAAGATATCCCACACCTGCACAGTGCTGGCCAATTTTCAATAAGCTTTCACAATCAGAGCTCATTCCTCTCTGAAGGAACTGAGTGATCCAAATGAAAGATTTGAGGCTTTTCTTTTTAAATTGTCTCCCTGGGCAATGTGGTTAGCACAAAGGTCTTGCCAATTTCGATGGATTGGCTGCAAATGAATCAGAAACATGTGGACTATATGTGTGCATATGTCAAAATAAGAGAACAGTACTTGGAAGATACAGTTAATGCCAATGTTTAAATGTTTTAAAAATAGTCTGTGTGTGGTGTTTTCATAAAACAAAACATTTCTAGGCTGTCAGTATTCTAATTTCAATGTATTTATATAATGCTTATTTAGTTTTAAACCCAAATTAACAGGAAGGATCATCTTGCAAATAACCAGCAGTTTTACTAACTTGTGAGCATGGATTTGGCTTAGTCACACATCCCTCAATAACTCACTCTCTTTACAAAATTATTTCTCCAAGTTATAAGAGTTCCACAAGAGCAAGTCATGCAAAAATTCAATATAAATTCATTTTCACACCTTCACATTGGCTCATATGCAAGTCATGTATAGAATTATGCATATAGTCTCCAAAGTATGTTCCTCACAAAGTGAATATAATGCTGATATATCAAGATTTAGTTACGTGGACAATATGTATAAAAAGGCTTGGTATCTACTTGGTATCTATCAGACTTAAATTTACACTTTCAAGTTTCATTTTATGTTCTTTTTTAACCTCTCCTGGTAATTTCTTGGATAATACATTTTTCTGAATTATAATTATTTTTATTTATATAATAACACTGTTTTATTTTCAAAAATTCCAGACATGTGCACACTGTTTCTTGATCATGTTAATGTAACTCAGTTCCTTCCCTCCTTCCAATGCTTCCTATCTCAAAACACATCTCCCTCCCAAGTTGATCTCCTCCTTTTAAAAACAAATAGCTCATTCCAATTCATTCTGTTCACATGTGAATGCGTATGCAATCATCTACTGGGGCACCTTCCAAAGAAAGGTGATTATCCCTCATTTCTCTTTTCACCAAGTAATTAGCCATTTTTTTTCTGGTTAATATGTACTTTTACAAAATTAATTGTACTGATAACAATTTAGATAATTTGAATATTTAATCATGACACAGACACTTCAGAAACTTCAATTCTTTGTGTTAGAAAGTAAAATACAAATCCATCTAAGACAGATACAAGTTTTTTTATTAGATATTTTCTTTATTTACATGTCATATAATATCTCCTTTCCCAGTTTCCCCTCTGAAAAAAATAAAAAAATAAAATAAAATAAAAACAAAAACAAAAACCAAAAAAAGCCCTGTTCCCTCCCCCTTTCCCTGCTTACCAACCCACCCTCTCCTGCTTCCTGGCCCTGGCATTCTCCTACACTGGGGCATAGTACCTTAACAGGGCCAAGGGACTCTCCTCCCACTGATGACTGACTAGGCCATCCTCTGCTATACATATGCTGCTGGAGCAATTAGTCCCCTCCCCCTCATGTGTACTCTTTGGTTGGTGGTTTAGTCCCTGGGAGCTCTGAGGGTACTAGTTAGTTCATATTGTTGTTCGCCCTAAGGGGCTGCAAACCCTTCAGCTTCTTTGGGTCCTTTCTCTAGCTCCTTCATTGGGGACCCTGTACTCAGTCCAATGGATGGCTGTGAGCCTCTACTTCTATATTAGTCGGGTACTGTTAGAACCTCTCAGGAGACAGCTATATCAGGCTCTTGTCAGTCAGCACTCGCTGGCATCCACAAGAGTATCTGGATTTGATGACTGAGTATGGGAAGGATTTCCAGGTGCAGCAGTCTCTGGATTGTCCTTCCTTCAGTCTCTGCTCCATAGTTTGTCTCTGCAACTCCTTCCATGAGTATTTTGTTCCCGCTTTTAAGAAGGAAAGGAGTATCTACCCTTTGGTCTTCCTTCTTCTTGAGTTTCTTGTGGTTGTGGATTGTACTTTGTGTATTCTGATCTTCTGGGCTAATATCCATTTGTCAGAGAGTGCATACCATGTGTGTTCTTTTGTGATTGGGTTACCTCATTTAGGATGATATTCCCTAGATCCATCCATTTCCCTAAGAATTTCATAAATTCATTGTTTTTAATAGCTGAGTAGTACTCCATTGTGTAGATGTACCACAATTTCTGTATCCATTCCTCTGTTGAGGACATCTGGGTTGTTTCTAGTTTCTGGATATTATAAATAAGGGTGCTATGAACATAGTGGAGCATGTGTCCTCATTACATGTTGGAGCATCTTCTGGATATATGCCCAGGAGTGGTATAGCTGGGTCTTCCGGTAGTACTATGTCCAATTTCCGGAGGAATCGCCAAACTGATTTGCAGAGTGGTTGCACCAGTTTGCAATCCCACCAGTAATGAAGTAATGTTCCTCTTTCTACACAACCTCTCCAGCATCTGCTGTCACCTGAGTTTTTTATCCTAGCCATTCTGACTGGTGTGAGGTGGAATCTCAGAGATGTTTTGATTTGCATTTCCCTGATGACTAAGGATGTTGAACATTTCTTTAGGTGCTTCTCAGCCATTCGGTGTTCATCAATTGAGAATTCTTTGTTTAGCTCTGTATCCCATTTTTTAATAGGGTTATTTGGTTCTCTGGCGTCTAACTTCTTGAGTTCTTTGTATACATTGGATATTAGCCCTCTATCAGATATATGATACTTTCAGTGGATTATAGAGTTCAGAGGTAGTATTGTTATACACAGCTGCCTTATAGCAGCTCTTCAGAATGTTAAAATTGGAGAGTTATGGTGCAGATTCTGTCACTATAGCCTTTTGCATTTTCAGATCCCTAGAAATCATCAGATCCCTGCTAGGCTCATGCAAACTGTCTTTCTTTCATTCTTTTTTGTGGTTTGACTTTTATAACTGCACTACTTAAATATGTGTTTAGGCCAAACTCTGAGGCATCATTAATGCTCTACCTTAGCAAGGTTAGTTTTTATTTTTATTAATTATTTTATTTATTTACATTCCAAATGTTGCCCCCGATCCTGGTCCCCCTTCCCAGGGTGCTTCCCCCTATAACTCCTCTTCACCTCTGAAAAAGGATGCCCCCTCCAGGAACTCCCCCTCCCCTGGAGCACCAAGTCTCTACAGAATTAGGTACATCGTCTCCCACTTAAGCCAGATAAGGCAGTCCTCTGATACATATGTGCTGGGGGCTCCGGACCAGCCCATGTATGCTCTTTGATTGGTGGCATAGAGAGGTTATATTTAAAGGACTATAAAGTAAAAAAACCTCTCCATATGACTCTACAGGTCTCATTCACATGGACAAGAAAGCTGAGGTTAGGTAAGCTTATATTTTACCATCTCTAGTGAAATAAAATTCAAAATGAACAAAAGTTTTGCAGGTAATATCAGTTTTTAAGTACAATAAAGATAATTCATCCCAGAAACTAAAGGCACCTCAGGAAAATAAATGCAAAATAAAACAAGTCAGTTAGTAAACCAGAAAAAAGAACACAAGCATACTTTGCAGAGCACAAACATTATCTTTTCAAATATACATTGTGACTTGAGATCTGAGTTAGACTACTTAGTCATGTCTCACAAGCTTCTAGTTGACACTGGTTGTTGGTTCCCAGAGTGCCCTAGCAAGTGTCCTGCTATTGAAGGCCAAAGCATGACAGCAATGGCGACTCCCAAACGCCAGAGCTCAACCTTCTGGCCAGTGCTTCCACTCTTGATGTGTTATTGAATGAACAGAAGCTTTCTGTTCTGAATTTTCAGACAAATATTATTTTTCTGTTTACAAAAACAATGAGCCACTTCAAGAGTTTTCTTTAGACATAGAGGAGCATTTACTGTAGATGTCCAATAGAATGGTTTATAATGGTCGATGATTATAATTGACAAAGAAGGCAAGGAAAGTAATCCAGAAATCATGGAAGACTTAGAAAATGCTCATGTAACAGAGATGTATATTTATGTTCAATAAGTAGTAATTTTTATGATTATGGATTACAATGAAGCAACAGTAAAATGAAGCAAAGCCAGTATTCTGGTCAACTTGCTAAGGCATCTTCTACACACTATAAGTGAGGAAAAGGCAAGCCCAGCAGACATGCATCAGGCATGCAAGTAGAATCTGCAGGTTACATGTCGGTTCTGACCGAAGAGGTCAGCTACCCCCAAAGCTCCCGAGTTGCTCTTTTTTGGACCTGTTGCAAATTCTGAGTCAGCTAGTATTCCCCAACTGCTATGAATTTTTGCTGACTCGGATATTTTTGAAATGTAATTCTGAAGCCGTTTTAATAAAAACTTTTAAACTGGAAACATCCCAATAGACTGGAAAAGAATAACAACAACAACAAAATAGTCAAGAAGCACCAAAACTAAGACAAAATTAAATAGTAGGGGGGCTTGATGTAGAACAGATATTAAATGCATGGTGTCATATGAACTCTAGGAAAGAAAATTCATCTTGACAGTTTAGAGTACTAGATTGATTAGAAAAGTTCTGGAACATAGCCAAGGTCCTTGAAAAGCATAGGAAATAATTTCAAAGGAAGGGAGAATAGGGATCCATTTTCCCCTCTGTACTGGAAAATATTATAGTATGACAACAGACCAGAGTTTCTGGAGAGTTGCCACATATCCTATGAAAGACAAAATAGCATGCAATCCATGACATTCAAACAAACACCCAAACAGCCTATCTGTATTGGCGATGTCAAACAATTAGAGCTACCTGAGAAATACCCATTCAAAGGAATTTCTGAGGTTTGCCCTTTTCTGTTGTGTACAAATAAATAGTGAATTTTTTTGAAACATCTAGTTCATAAGTACACCCTGTCCTTTTTTTCTACCCAGCCTGCCATAGAAGGTAAGAAGCTAAACAAAGTGGGGTAACTTCTGTGACTCACATGGATGCTTTGGCCCTAAAAAGAGGAAGCCAAAAACCACTGTAGAGAAAAATATTTGTTTAGTCTGGTTTTAGTGACTAAATAGTACTTTTATCATAGTTGGCTCAAATTTTAGAAGATTGTCATGTAAGCAGTTTCTCCAAATACATCTGTGAAAGCCCTTCCAAATTTCTGAGCCTGTGAGGCTGAAGTGAGGTCCCTGGGCCTGCATTTAAATCTGTACCTTTGGTATCCCCCCAAGTAGTTGGCTTCCAGGTGACATGCAGAGAAACACTGTTCCATCTTCACCATCCTCCTCCTGTCCCCCCCGCCCACTACCAGGGAAGGTCAAACCTCTGATGTAAACAGATCTTAACAGTGCAAGGACTGAGCACAGCAGTCTGTCTCTCACTTACGTCCCGTCTCCTCTTCTGGCTTTAGTGCAGAAGAATTAAGCATAACCTTCTGTCCATGGCATCTACTAATTAGGGTTGAAAGTAAAAGATTTCTCTTCTTTATATGTATCTCCATGTTTTACAAATGCTAGTTTGTTGTATTTTATTTTACTATTTCTTGCTGGCTGTTGGGAGTTTATTATCTACTTGGTGCAAAGCCAGTAGTTAAAGACATCGGGACACTTCACAAACCAGCTAGATAATGAACAGTGGGTGCTTTTAAATTGCTCTTTAGTGTTTGGGTATCTTTTGACACTGAGGCCCACCTAATCCTGGGCTATCAGAAGAACGATAGTCACTGGACAGTGGCCAAGTTTTGCCTTGCATGAAGACAGATCTCCATCATAGCTTCTGTTACCTGTTTACAGTGGGCATGCCACGAGAGGTCTGGGAGATCTGAGAGATTTGTGTTCCTAAGGACTCCAACACTGGTCATGAATGGAAGAGTGAACTTTCCTTAAAGAAGCTTGCTCATCCATGACTGGAACACATGACTAATGACCTGGGTTGGCATCCCTAGGATGCAAAAACCTATGCAAGAGATGTCACTGCAAATAAAAAAACAATAGTGCTGATCATGGCATAGCATGTCAGGAACACTGGAGGTATGGCTAGCCATGGCCTTGTTAGAGACTGATGTATACCCCAACATCCGATGGTGGTCATCACAGAACACTAGGCTACTGAAGCTCTCTGTAGAACAGGCAATGTGAAGTCAGTCTGTGACCAAGATCTGCCCTTGTCCGTGAGCATGAGTGCTAACTTTAACTGTATAATGGTTTTTCCCATATCTTTCTGGGGCTACATTCCTAGACTCTCAATAGCTATGGAAAACCAAATGTAGTATAAATTTTATATGACTACATTGTCCTATACTTACATATCCATGGTAAAATTTAATTCATAAATTAGGCATAGTAAGAAATTAACAATACTTAAAATAGAAATATTTAACCTAAATACTATGATAAAAGTTATTTAGATATTGACTCCTCCCAATAAAAAATGCCTTATATTGTACCTCACTATTATTATTGCGATATAAAATGATACAGAAAATACATTCTTTTTATTATATCCAAATTGTCAGCCTTACTCCTCTCAAACTTTGGAGATATTATTAAGTAAAATAAGGGTTTTGGAATAGATCACTACAAATGGAAACAGATGACCTGATGAACAAGATGCTTTTAAACTGAGTAAAATGGGCAGACAGTGAGCACATACATTTGGCCAAAGTGTAGTTTGTGTCTTGGATAGAATAGAGTCTTAGAGATGGCATGTGGCACCTAGAATGGCATGGCCTTTTATACATTTAAATTGCTGATTTCTGATGCTATCTATTTAAAGCTTTCAGAACATGGTGAGTATGTATGGTAATGGGAAACTACAGAAGGTGAAACTGGAGGTGTGTAAGTGTGCAATGTAGTAATTGCTATTACAGTTATGTAGCTTATTGTCAAAGCTTGGAGAGCATATTCATATCTAAGTTCTTATATTTACTAATCTCCCTACCCACTTGAGACTACGTCTTGAACAAACACCATTACATGTACATTTAACAGATTTTACGGTTAGGATGCAGTTGGTTCCCTAAATGTTTCTTCACATAGCAGTGCTAAGAGAAGATAGAACCTATAAGAAATGAGATGTGATGTTAGGTCATTGAGGATGCTAGGATGCTACTCTCAAAAGGCAGAACTGCCCATGTCATGGCGTGAGTGAATTCCTTGAAGAACGAGCTGTTATAAGAGAGGAAGGCTGGCTCTGCCTTGCTCTCTCTGGCTTCCTGTTTCTCTATGCAATGCCTCTCTTACATGCTCTAACTAATGCCTTCTGGCACAAAGTCCTCAACTTAGGCTAATTTGATGAAACTTACCCTAATTCACAGACTTTCAACCTCCTAATCTGTGAGATAAATAACATTATTTTCTTTATAAAGTGCCCCTTCTGAAGTATATATTTTTAACAACTGGATATGGCTTAATGCAATATCCTATCCTATGTTCTTATATAATATGTTAATGCTTATATAATATGTTTATTGCCTTCATGTTCATTATAAACACTCTAAAAAAGAGAGACCACATGTCACAGTTTGATAACTTCGTAATCCTGAGCATGTAAAAGTAACTTTTATTCTCCTGTAGTAACTGCCCTCTCTGAGGCTGTCATCTCTGAGACTCACTGCCTCTGTCTGCTAACCTAGTCCTAGTCCTAGAAGCTGCTAGCTTCTGTAAAATCTAATCTAGGCCTATAATGTTTCCAGCTCCCGAGACTTGCCACTGAATAAACTCACTCACCCCTTCCTAGTTCTTTCTGATCTCTGACTGGCTGATTCAGTGCAGCTCTTCTGGCTCATACTTCTCTCCATGCTAGCTGCTTCAATCTGGCTTCTCTCAGTTTCTTATCGAATTGCTCTGCTTGGCCTCAGACTAACTTTGACAGTCTGTTCTAATCTTCTAGCTCATTCTCATTCTCTGTCTCATTCTGTCTTCACCTATATTTAGCTTGTTCTCTCTTCAGTCTGTCTCTGTAAAACTCTCTTGGTAAAACAGTCTCTTTTTCCCTCTCCGTGCTGCTCCACTCTCCCTCTCAACTCTACTGTACTGCTCTCCATGAACTCTACTATATTTCTTTACTATTGTCAATTGCTGTCTGTTTTTCTGCTCCCTCAAAAGGGGTGCCTGTACTCAGGTGAGGTCACGGGCAATCTTAATTGGTCAGATAAGGCTAGAACAATCTCCACTATATTTCTGTACTGTTGTGGATTGCTTCTGTTTTTTTCTTCTCCTTCAAAAGGGGTGCCTGTACTCAGGTAAGGTCAGGTGAAATCTTAATTGGTCAGAGAAGGCTAGAGCCTGTGATTGGGCAGTGGCGCAAGGGGTGGAGCTGAAAGTTTTAGAAAGCAGAAAGGGGAAGGAGAGACAGAGACAGAGAGATGAGATGAGATAGAGATGGAGAGAAAGAGACAAGCTAGAACCAGAAAGATGATGTACCTGACTCAAGTGGTCTGGAGAAGCCACAAGTACCTAGGGATTTCAAAGCTGGGCAATAAGCATTGTAGGGTACATTTGCCCAGTTTAAATGTGCCGCTTGTATTTATATCAATTGAGTTTTATGTTCTTTGTGTGGTCATTTTGGGGTTGGAGATTTACTGTTATACATCTGGCTACTTATTACAAGTCTCTAGTGTTATCCTTTTAGAGGGCTAAGGAGAGCTGAGCGGACAGTAGCTGGCTTTCTGCAGGCTAGCCACAAGGAGTGGGTAGCTTGGGAAGTGCTAGCTGCTTGGCAGGAAGCTGGCCATGGGAACCAGGGCAGATGGCTACTTGGGGCTCCCCATGGGGGTTGGCAAGACCACCAATGTGGTGCCAGTGCATAGCTGGCTTAGCATGGATCCATTGTTTGTAAAACTACACATTAGACTTTATTGTTATTCCCCCTCTTTCTGTACTCTCTGTAATTCTTGTACTGTACTTCAGTAGCTTCCATTTCCTCACACATCTTCAGAGAGTTGGGCATATCCTATTCTGTCAAATCTTTCTCTGATTCATCACTTTGTCTGCTTCTCAATTAGACATCACTTTCATGGTGAAACACGGCTGCTTCTTTCTACAAACTTACTTTACCTTCATTGCTTGGTATTTAAGCTATGTACTAAGTACATGTCTGTACTCAAGCCAGAGTAGCCACATTGCAGGATTACTACTACTCTACCTGAGCACTCTGCTGAGTAGGAAAATTATTAAATTGCTTGTTTGGTGCTAGAAACTCGGATACATGCTTTATACTTACACTGAACATTGAGGGTGGCCTCTCAGCCTCCATCACAATCCTTTACTTTATTCAATAATGAAGGAATAACTTCAAAATACTCACACCATGGTAAGAATGGATTATGGCAAGGAGACTTACACCAATATGAGCAGTGCATTCACATAAGTAGATTCACATTTAGATTATGGTTGAGCAAGAGTCTTAATCTGGTCATTCAAACCACAAGGGAGTTATTGTCCCCTTGCAGGGGAGGGGCAGGACAGCTGAACCTAGGGGCAAATCTTTAGGCAGGAGAGGAGTAGATGTGTTTTAGATCTTTAATGCCACTCACTCACTCACTAGCTCAATCGACCATTCTGTGGAAGACCTCTTTCTGCCTCTTCATATCTATCCTGCTCCTTCTTCACCCTGCGTAGTGCCCAAATTAATGATTTGAGTAGATTGTGTCAATTATCTCTCCTGCCCTCTGCTTCTCACTGGCTTTAAACAGCTGGGAACCCTGGTTGGTGATGGGAAGAAGGGAGAAGAGCATGGGAGGCACATTGATCCTAACAAAAGTCCTGTTTTGGAACACTCTCATCAATCAAATGATAAACCCTTCTCATGCTGAAAAGTGTTCTACCGATGCCTCTCTTTTATGAACTTAACAGAAATTCAGATAATACTGTCATTGCCAATTTGGTATGAAGACTTTTAGAGGTAGAGTATTTTGTGTGAGGATTCAGCCTTAATAGAAAGCTTTTTTCCCTTCAAATTTAGAAACTGATTTTAGCTTATTGAATAATTTGTCAAAAACTTTACTTTAGAAAGTTTTTGAAATATCTTTTAAGTGTTTTCCTAGGTAACTATCACGAACTGAAAATAGGCTCATATCATCTTTCATATAAACTAATTAGTAGATGCCTTCATGTAATATATAGTTTTTTTTCTGTTATTTAGTTACCATTAATCAGAGAAGATCATAAAATGAACTAGAACATACCAACATAGGAGCAAAAGGATATCTCTGAAATGTATTATGAGAGAATAGAAAAACATATTAGGAAGTGATTTCAATTCACAGGAAAGATGCATATGACAAGGTATGCCCCATGTTCTTAGTCTCTGGTTATTTGCTTCTTACTGTAATTTATTGATGCATCATATAAATGTCTTTATCTCAATAAATAAAAAAGTTATGTATCCAAAATATTTTAGAATACATCATGACAGGCTATATCATTGACTCCTTTGCTTATAAATATTTCAGTGTATATCTCTAAGAACTGAGACTTTATCTTATATAATTACAGTTCACTATTCATCTATCCTATAATTAGCATTTCATTTTTCCTGTGAGTTGCTAATGTTCTTTAAAGAATCCAGTTGAGTATGGCATATTGTATTTGGTTTATTTGTCAGTTTTATTCATTTTCTAATTTAGAGATAATTAACTATTCATTGCTTTTTATTACATTGTTACCTTTGAAATAGAATGCTTCCACTTTTAAAAAGGAAATATTAATAACTTATCCTTTATGGTTTCCTAGGATTATACTCAGTTTATATATACATTGTTAAAAGACTACCTCAGTGACATTTGTGCCCTATTCCCTTATTGAATAAAGAGATACCTAGTGTTCATCTATTATTCTGGTATGGTTAATTTTTATTGTGAAACTTAATAAAATCTGTGATCCAAAAAGATACATGCTTCTGATTATGTGGGCAAGGAAATTCTAGGAATGACTAGCTGAGGAGAGAAATCCCGTCATCAGGAGTGAGTGTTTCAGACATAAAAAGGCTCTAGGAAAAGCCAACTCCTCCTAACTGTCCTACAACTCTCTCTGCTGCTGCTGACGTTATTCACTGAAATAATACTCAAAGCACTCGGGGTTTCAACATAGACTGGAGACTAGTGGATCTCCAGGAATCCTTCGACCTTTGGAATCAGATTGGAGTTGTTCTGTGGAATGAATAGTCAACAGTTTTCAAGCATCTTGGATAGACAGATGGCCAGTTTGGGACTAGAAAGATTCTCCCAGCATATGCAATTTTAATAAATTACCTTACACACACACAGAGAGAGAGAGAGAGAGAGAGAAAGGGAGAGAGAGAGAGAGGGAGAGAGAGAGAGGGAGGGGTAGAGGGAGGAAGGGAGAGAGGGAGGGAGGGAGAGAGAGATTGAGAGAGAGAGAGAGAGAGAGAGAGAGAGAGAGAGAGAGAGAGAGAGAGAGAGAGAGAGAGAGAGAGATTGAGAGAGAGAGAGAGTTCTATTCTTGTAGATACCCTACCTAATACAGATTGTATACTAAAAGTTGACACAACTCTGTACGAATCTATGAGGGCATATCTAAACCGATAACTGAGAGGAAAAGCTCTCTCTCCTGAGTTATCTTCCAGAAGCTGAAGTCCATACATAAAGGAGTCAGAAGAACAAGCCATGCTGTTCTATGTCATTTACTTCATGATAGTGTGTCTGTCTCTGTTGCTGGTATGACACTCCAGATTCTTAGGTTCCAATTTGAACTGAATATGAGTTCTGAAGAATCTGAAGGAATCTTTTGGGTTATTAACACCAAATTGGGATTGCTGACACATCTAGCTTCGGGGACCTAGCAGCTATTAGGATCTCAGCCTCCCTAATAGGCTGTTGGACTACCTATGACAATAACACCTGTAAGCCATTCATGTATGTATATATCTGCCTACCTACCTTTCTGCATGTCTGTCTCTGTCTTTGTTTTTGTCTCTCGGTACACATTTTATCAGTTCTGTTCCTCTAGAAAACCATGCCTCATACACTGTCCATGATATTGATTGCAACCACGTGGCCAATAAGTTTTCTCATTCTTCCAATATGTAGAGAGAAGTCTGCTATTTTGAAAGCAGGATTTGTCAGATTGCAAAGCTCTGCTACCTGCTACCAAACAATTCGCCAACCCTTATTGGGATCTTCAGCAGTGCAGTTACCCCTGGCAATAGTTGAAGAGACTTTTCTTTCTTATGAGAACAAGCTCTGGGGCAGAGAATTCATTTGCAGCTGAAGGATTTCTATGTCTTCTGAATTTTTTTCAGACAGTGAAACTTGGCATCTGTCTAGTCAACTAAGTGACTCTTAAGGGAAAAAGGCCCAACTAACTTGTCCAAACTCTTCATGGTTTGTCACATTGCTTTTTCTTCTGGAAAGGAAGTACCTGCTCACAGCCGGGGCAGCTTTTTTTCTTCCCTCCCTGAAAGAGTGGCCAATTAGTTTTGTTCTCAGCAGCAGCTGTGGATGTAGGAAGGCTAAAATGGATGGTAACCACAAGGTATAGTTACACAATGCATGTTTCCACTGCAGAGTGGGGTTCATCCCACAGGTTCCAGTATAGCAGGATAGAGTCAGCCATCATATTCCCAATGTATCTTGCCTCATCTTTCTCTGTTGGCTTTCTCCATACTGCAAGTAGTTAGAAAGGCAGGGAACATTGGCCAAGATCTTACAGGGCTGTTTCTTGGCTCCTAAGAGTTTTGTATGTAACAGATGACAGGGAAAGGAAACAACTGATTCCATGGCACAGTTCAGCCTGTGGTGTCAAACGGCTTCTTCCACAAAGGTACGCAGAGGGAGTAATGCCAACTCTGTACCTGTAATTTCAAAGTGTTGATTAGTCTGAAGTTACTCATTGTGAATTCCAGTATACAAGAAGATCCCTGGACACAAGGGATCCCTGGACGCATTGTTGAAGTGCATAGCTCTGGTGGAACAGTTGGGGGTGGGGGGGTCAAGATATTTGTGGAGTGTATATTTCATTGCAAGATACACATCACACAGCTTAATCTGAAAAGGAACCTGGTTGAAATGAGCTCAGGTAGTCATAGAAAAAATAATCAAATTATTTGTTTAAGCTAATAGTAATTATGAATGCTATATAGGTATCATTTAGGCCATCTGCTGTCATGACTATCTAATGCTTCCTTCAACTAGAGAAAACAGAGAAATAAAAAGGGGCAGGAAGGTAGGATGGAGCATATCCAGAGCCCTTTGTTTTCTTTTGTGTGTGAGCAATTGTTTTAAAGTCTAAATGCAACATTCAACAGATCATTTGTCACCACAAATTACCCCTTAGATAGTTTGCTTCAAGTGCCAACTTTCCTGGGTATCTTCTGGGTTTTACAAGTTGTTCCATCAAACAATGATTATTATTCTCTCAAAAATTATCCGGGGTAGCTTGTTACATGACAGACATGTGGTTTGAGTTTTGTTGTAAACGTAGAACAAAGGGCCTGAGAGTGTTCATTTTCATTATCCGAGCCATGCAACTTTGAGGACACATCAGATAGTTCATTATTCAAATAAGAATGTTTTCTTGCCTCTCATTTTCTGTTTTATTTCTGTAGATCCATGACATTTCAGCAAGCAAGCTGCCTCCTCTAGAAGCACCAGATGCTTTGCTTTGCAACTGTGAAACATATGAGAAAACGGGTCCCCTCCCCCTGATAGAAATATATATGGGGTGAGGGGAATGGTGCTGTCAATTACATACATTTGCATGTGAATATATACATATGCTAGTATATATTTATGTGTGTGTAGGAGAGTGTGTGCTTTTTCTTACTTTTTAAAAATACTCCAGCAGAACCATGCAATCAAGGAATATGCTCTCAACAGAACAACTAAGCAAAACTCTCCAACTAAACATGCTTTATATATGAAAACCTTTCTCAGTGCAATATTCCTTGAGCATGGAAATGTGGGTCAGTTGATCTACTGGTATATCCCCAGCATCTATAATAGTATCTGTCATACAGTGTTGAGTTTAATAGTTATCAAGTGGAATGGTAAAACTATCAAAGCTCCTCCTGAGTAAACTTTGTGTGGTGAGTGTGCAGTAGTCACAAATGATTCTTATTTCTGGACATCCCAATTACTGCCTCTACCTAGAAAGAGTGATCATTCTTGCTCCGTATTAACTAGTGTATGCTAAGAAAGGGTTCTGCTTACTCAGTGACAATGCAAAGATCACTGATACTGTCTCCTGTGAGTTGTCAGTCAGCAACTCTCAAGGGCTACTTATTAAATGATCACCACAAAGGGTACAGTCTGGACCATAGCACTAGGCTAATAGCTAGCACAAAAGGTGGTCTCCATTTCTAGAGAATGTAATCTAGGATTATGAGAAAGTCTTGAAACTATGTAAGCTAATCCGAGCTTCTAAGAGTGCAGTTCTGTACCTAAGGGAACTAACCTTTAGAACAGTCACCCTTCACTCAACACTCACTCTGTGGCATCCCACTATGAACTACAAGTGAAATGATTTTTTTTTAATCTCTGATAGTCAAGGTTCTAGTAATGACTATATGTGTTGTTATAGGTATGTATTAAATTTGAAATACTAATGTTACAACTGAGTGAAATTTTGTAGTAAAGAGACTGAGAGAAGCTTGACTGTCAAATCCTCAAGGAGATACCTACACCAAAACTGAGATTTCTGAATGAATGATCAAAGATGATGAACAAAGGTGATGGTTCAGAGTAGGTAGAGATATTAGTATTGATGAAGACATTATTGAGATCATGAAACAATAGGAAGAAAAGAGAAATCTTTGCTTTGGTTAATAAGCTGACATTTGATAGATTTTGTCTATTGGGAAAGCTTTGTTTAAGCTTTAAGTATTGTCTGTTTTTAAGATGAGGAGCCACGGACGAAGAGAGGTCAAGTAGCTTGTTATCTAGGAAATGGTGGGCTTGGGATTAATCTGCTATGATTTGAGAGTCTGCACCCTTGTTTCTTCTTCATGTTTCATTGAACTAAAAGGAAAAAAATGTGTTTAATGTGAAAACAGTGAGCACTTGGACAATGCTATGTGGCCCAGCAGTCCATTTAGATATGTATGCAAAGTGTTCATGGGATATTAGAAATAAGATATTTGTAGCAGAGGTCATTTCAGTATGAACTAGAGGTTTGAAATAAAGTAACTTGTAAGTATGAATGTATGGATTATATTCAGTTTATTTATTTATGAGAGTCTGATTTCAGGAAGCTTAAGTAGATTTTCAAAGGATAATTATGCAGCAAATGTTGCAGGAAGAAAGCTAACTCAACTCTCTATTTCCCCTTATTTTTATAGAAATAACTATGAGGATAGTTCAAAGCTGTATAATTAGAGTTTAAAAACTCATTGTATCTAGCATTTTTCTTTTATGTGAGGTGTGAGGAGGAAAGATATTCAGCTCTGATAGAAGAGAAAATTGAAGCACAAAGAAGTTAAGGCTTTATTGGTAGGGTTAGTGTCTACCTCTAGGAGATCTAAAAGGCTTTTTACTACTTCTGAAACTATAAATGCATTTCCCACTTTTATTCTGGACTGCTAGCCCCTCTTATAATTTGTGATAAGAAAGAGATGGCAGCAAAGGAGATATAACTCTGCTCCTCTGCTCCAACCTTAGAAAGCCTTCTTCTTCTCATTCTCGTGGATTATTTGACCTTTGCATAATGCAGCTATCTGCCCCAGCACCACACATATAAGGAGCTTCATTATGTCTCTGGAAGCCATCAAAACTGACTGGGCACATTTATAACCATAACCTTTTTTTGATATTTATGACAATTTGAATGGGAAGAGATCTCTTTTTTTAGTATTTCCTCACTAATAATTCAAAGCCAAAATAGCATATTGTTATTCTTATTATAATGCAAATATTTTCTTATAAAAATCACCAACTAATCAAAGTAGCTTTCATTTTACATTATAAACATGCAATCCAAGTGTATACCAATAGTTCATTTTTGCTTAGTAACTCAATTCAAATGTCTTCTATAAAATATCAATACCTGAATTTTAGAAAAACATTATTAAAAAGTAAATATTAAGAAAATGTAAAAATCCTTCACTAGAAAAACCTATCCACTTTCAAAAACAAATATCAAGATCAGATTTTCCTTCATTAAAAAAGAATATACCACATTTTCTCTCAGGTGAGTTTCTAAGACGGGAGCAGCCAGCCAGCAAGGGACTTGTAGGGCAGCAGGGACAAGACAAGCTCTAGTCAGAGACACTAAGAACATCTAACACCAAAAATCAAGAGATGGAGAAAGGCAAACGCAAGAATCCTACCAACAGAAACCAAGACTACTTGGCTACATCAGAAACTAGTACTCCCACTGCAGCAAGTCTTGGATATCCCAAAACACTGGAAAAGCAAGAATTGCATCTAAAATCTTATCTCACAATGCTGATAAGCGAACTTAAGAAGGACATGAATAACTCCCTTAAAGAAATACAGGAGAATATAGGTAAAGAGGTACAAGCCCTTAGAGAGGAAACAAAAAAATCCCAGAAAGAATCACAGGAGATCACAAGTAAACAAGTAGAAGCACTTAAAGAGCAAACTCAAAAATCTCTTAAGGAATTGC
>NW_022196914.1:50761845-50762478 GCF_008632895.1 Mastomys coucha
ACTCTCTGCAATGGAAAGATCATGGAAACAGAAACTAAACAAGGACACAGTGAGACTAACAGAAGTTAGAAACAGATGGATTTAACAGATATCTATAGAACTTTTTATCCTATAAAAAAGGATATACCTTCTTCTCAGCACCTCATGGTACCTTCTCCAAAATTGACCATATAATTGGTCACAAATCAGGCCTCAACAGATACAAGAAGATTGAAATAATTCCCTGTACCCTATCAGATCACCATGGAATAAGGCTGCTCCTTAATAACAAAATAAACAATAGAATGCCCACATACACGTGGAAGCTTAACAACACTCTACTCAATGATAACTTGGTCAAGGAAGGAATAAAGAAAGAAATTAAAGACTTCCTAGAGTTTAATGAAAATGAACCACAACATACCCAAACTTATGGGACACAATGAAAGTAGTCCTAAGATGAAAACTCATAGCTTTAAGTGCCTCCAAAAAGAAACTGGAAAGAGCACACACGTGCAATTTGACAGCATACCTTAAGGCACTAGAACAAAAAGAAGCAAATTCACCCAAGAGGAGTTAAAGGCACGAAATAATCAAACTCAGGGCTGAAATCAACCAAATAGAAACAAAAAGAATTATACAAAGAATCAACCA
>NW_022196914.1:50762823-50763495 GCF_008632895.1 Mastomys coucha
AACTTCAAGTCTCTTAAGAAGGAAATTGAAGAAGATCTCAGAAGATGGAAAGATCTTCCATGCTCATGAATTGGCAGTTTTAATATAGTAAAAATGGCCACTTACTGAAGGCAATCTACAGATTCAATGCAATCCCCATCAAAATTCCAACTCAATTCTTCACAGACTTAGAAAAAGCAATTTGCAGATTCATCTGGAACAACAAAAGACCCAGGATAGCCAAAACTATTCTCAACAATAAAGGAACCTCTGGTGGAATCATAGTCCCAGACCTTAAGCTGTACTACAGAACAATTGTGACAAAAACTGCATGGTATTGGTACAGAGACAGGTAGGTAGAACAATGGAACCAAATTGAAGACCCAGAAATGAACCCATGCACCTATGGTCACTTAATCTTTGACAAAGGAGCTAATACTATCCAGTGGAAAAAAAGACAGCATTTTCAACAGATGGTGCTGGCTCAACTGGCGGTTAACATGTAGAAAAATGCAAATCGATCCATTCCTTTCTCCTTGTACAAAGGTCAAGTCCAAGGATCAGGGACCTCCACATCAAAGCAGATACATTGAAACTAATGGAAGAGAAAGTGGGGAAGAACGTGGGGCAAATAGGCACAGGGGAAAATTTCCTGAAGAGAACACCAATAGCTTCTGCTCTAAGATCAAGAAT
>NW_022196914.1:50764474-50791585 GCF_008632895.1 Mastomys coucha
TGACAGTACCTGACTAATACAGATGTAGAGTCTCACAGTCATCCATTGAACTGAGTACAGGGTCCCCACTGAAGGAGTTAGAGAAAGGACCTATGGAGTTGAAGGGTTTGCAGCCCCTTAGGACGAACAACAATATGAAGTAACTAGTACCCTCAGAGCTCCAAGGGTCTCAACCACCAACCAAGGACTGCACATGGAGGGGTCTGATTGTTCTGGCAGCATGTGTATAGTAGAGGATTGCAAATTTGATCATCAATAGGAGGAGATGATCTTGGCCTTGTGAAGGTTCTGTGCCCCAGTGTAGGAGAATGCCAGGGCCAATAAGTGGGAGAGGGTGGGGTGGCAGGCATGGGGAGGGGTGAGCCATTTTTTTGTTTTTGTTGTTTTTGTTTGTTTCTTTGTTTTTTGGAGGGGAAACTGGGAAAGGAGAAATTTACATGTAAATAAAGAAAATATCTAATAAAAAATCAAAGAGGGAAAAAAAATAAAAGTTGTTTGATATAAAACAACAATCAATTTAACAGTCTTATGTAGATGCTCGTCTACACCAATAGTGAAAATACAGTTTTCTAAATATAAATTTTACATAACTCCAAACATATTAACTGTACATTTCAAAATAACACATCACTACTAGTATTTTCTTAAATGAACATTAATATATAAAGTCTTTTAAAAAGTAGAATATACCATATTATGTCAGAGATTTACAATATATGAGGCAGAGAGATGAAAAGGAAATAAATTATATGTATAATTTACCACAAAAAGGCCAACCTGCTTTCTTTTTTTCTTTTTTTGACAGTTATTTTACAGTTTTATGGTGGTATGAATTATATATTTTACAGTTAACTGATTTTCAATGAAGAGTTTGATTTTAGTACACTAACATAGTTGTGTATACTTGTCTCTAACCTAATTTTGTAATAGAACCCTTACCTCTAAAAGTTGTGTTCTTTTGTAATCAACTCCTGCTCCTTCCTTAGGAAACCATATATCATTACATTTATTTTAACTTTTTCTTTTCTTCAGAGTATCTTATTTTATTCTTTTTTTAATTGGATATTTTACTTATTTGCATTATAAATGTTATCCCCTTTCCCAGTTTCCCCTCTGTAAGCCCCATATCCCATCCCCATCCCCCTTATTCTCCTTCTACTAGGGTAACCCCCTACCCACCTACCCACTCCCACCTCACGGCCCTAGTATTCCTCTACCCTGGGGCATCAAGCTGTCATAGGACCAAGGGCCTCTCCTCCCATTGATGCCATATAAGGTAGCCTATTTTCATATATAAAATGTGTGCTTATTTGTTGAAGACACTACTTTTTCATGTCATTGAATATGGAGAAATCAAGCCAGTGCCCAACTAGAGGCATCACCTCTACTAACATTTATGGTGCTGGAAGGTATTTAGCTATCAGAAGATAAAGGTAATCATCCATGTCACCCAGATATAAAACCCTAAAACCTAGAAAAGTGACCAGCCTGCAAGAGACATTGATATGATATTATTGATATGACTGGCACCTATGTTAGTGTAAGTAACCAATCACAATTTTTTTTCTAGCTTTATGATACATGAGACAGAAACTGCATCCAACACTGCCAAAGTGACCATGAACCTGAGGCTAGCTAGGTCATGGCTTTTAGTGAAAAAACTACTATTACTCAGATAACAGACCAAAGCAATAAGATGACTTCAAAGGACATATTTTTATACCTATAGACCACAGCATTGTTCTTCGGGGAAGCTTCTTCTTCAATAGATGGGAAATAATTTAGAGACTCACAGTTGAATAATATGCAGAGAGTGAGAGACTTAGAGAACTCCTTAAAATGGGATGCTTTTATCAAATCTTCTCCAGCAAGGCCCAAACTCAACAAAACAGGGAAATCTGGATGAAATGGACCATTTTCTAGACAGATACCAGGTACCAAAGTTAAATCTGGATCAGATAAACCATCTAAACAGTCCCATAACCCCTAAATAAATAGAAGCAATCATTAAAAGTCACCCAACCAAAAAAAAGAAAACAAACAAACAAACAAAAAACAAAAACAAAAACAAGAAAACCATGACCAGATGGTTTTACGGTAGAATTCTATCAGACTATCTGACCTTCAAAGAAGACCTAATACCAATATTCTTCAAATTATTCCACAAAAGAGAAACAGAAGGAACACTATCCAAATAGTTCTATGAAGCCACAATTATGCTTGTACCTAAACCACATAAAGACCCAACAAAGAAAGAGAACTTCAGACCAATTTCCCTTATGAATATAGATGCAAAAATAAAATTATCCGATAAAGGTTAATGTCTAATACATACAAAGAACTCAAGTAATTAGACTCCAGAAAACAAATAATACTATTAAAAATGGATACAGAGCTAAACAAAGAATTTTCAATTGAGGAATCTCAAATGGCTGAAAAGCACTTAAAGAAATACTTAGTCATCAGGAAAATGCAAATCGAAATGACCCTGAGATTCCACTTCAGAACAATTAGAATGGCCAAGACCAAAAACTCAAGCCACAGCAGATGCTGATAAGGATGTGGAGAAAGAGGAATGCCTCTCCATTGAAGTGGGACTAAAAGCTGGTACAACCACTTTGGAAAACAATCTGACTGTTCCTCAGAAAATTGAACATAGTTCTACTTGAAGACCCAGCTATACTACTACTGGGCATATACCCAAAAGATGCTCTACCATACCACAAGGACATGTCCTCCACCATGTTTTTATAGCAGCCTTTTTGTAATAGCCAGAAGCTGGAAAAAAACAAGATGTACCTCAACAGAGGAATGGATACAGTAAATGTGATACATTTACACAACAATACTACTCACCTATTTAAAACAATGAATTCATAAAATTTGCAATCAAATGGATGGATCTAGAAAATATCATCCTGAGTGAGGTAACCCCGTCACAAAAGAACACACATGGTATGCACTCACTGAAAAGTGGATATTAGCCCCAAGGCTTGGAATACACATGATATAATTCATAGACCATATGAAGCTTAGAAATAAGGAAGACCAAAGTGTGGATGCTTCAATTCTTCTTAGAAAGGGGAACAAAATACTCACAGGAGGAAATATGGGGAGAAAATGTGGAACAGAGACTGAAGGAAAGTTCCAGAGACTGCCCCACCTGGGCATACATCCCATATACAGACACCAAACCTAGACACTATTACTGATGCCAAGAAGTGCTTGCTGATGTGGAGCCTGATATAGCTGTCTCCTGAGAGGCTCTGCCAGAGCATGACAAATGCAGGTATGGATGCTCGCAGCCAACTATTGGACTGAGCATAGGGACCCCAGTAGTGGAGTTAGGGAAAGGACTGAAAGAGCTGAAGGGGTTTGTAGCCCCATAAGAAGAACAACAATACCAACTAACCAGACCCCCACCCCCAGAGCTCCCAGGGACTAACCCATCAATCAAAGAGTACATATGGAGGGACCCATTGCTCTAGCTGCATATGTAGCAGAGGATGGCCTTATCTAGCATCAATGGGAGAAGAGACCCTTAGTCTGGTGAGACTTGATGCCCCAGTGTAGAGGAATGACAGGGTGGTGAGGCAGAAGTGGGTGGGTGGGTGGGAGGAATACACCCTCATAGAAGCAGTGGGTAGGAGGATGAGATAGGGGGTTTGTGGAGGGGAAACTGGAAGAAGGGATAACCTTTGATATGTAAATAAATAAAATATCCAATAAAAATAAGCTATCAAAAAATTGAAAAAGAAAAATAATCACTGAGGTACTTTTAGTCCAAGGAGATGGAACAGAAAGGATATGTTTTTGTTTGTTTGTTTGTTTTTTGTCTTTTTTTGTTTTTTTGAGACAGGGTTTCTCTGTGTAGCCTTGACTGTCCTGGAACTCATTCTGTAGACCAGGCTGGCCTCAAACTCAGAAATCTGCCTGCCTCTGCCTCCCAAGTGTTGTGATTAAAGGCGTGTGCCACCACTGCCCAGCAGAAAGGATAAGTTTTATATCTAAAAATGTGTCCATGCTGTCTGTAATAGCAAGCTAATAATAACATTAACAATAATCACAATATGATTCTGAAAATTACAACTGGTGAATTGGGCTACATGGGAAGGCGAAGACTAATCAAAAAAGAAACTTCCCATAGTTAAATTCCTTCCAGTTTAGTAAATATTTTGATTGTAATTTTCTGTTACTGTATTCTCTAGTGTTGGTGTTAGGTTCTTTTGGAGAGAGGAATATACCTTTAAATGTGCAATGAATTAGTAAAAATTGATACTTTTTTACTTAGACCATAGAAGAATTCATGGAATAATCCAGTTCAAAGCCTAAATTTTCATAAGTTTTCTTCATTTACACAGTAGGTTATTTTTCACTAAACATATCCTGTATGGAGTGGTATTTTTCTTCATCTATCACAAGGGTCATGACAGACATAACTATAGCAAAATTCAGAGTGAAAGAAAGAAAAACAGCAAACTTATTAGTCAAAGGTTCATGTGCATAAGATCATTCAAAAGATCCAAAGGCCTAGAAAAACTTGTTTTACACCTAAGTTCAATGAAACATAGACAACCATGAAAAAACATGAATGGACACAAAGGGTAGTATCTAACACTGATAAAATGAGAGGCAATAAAATAGCCATTTAGTTTCTCTTGGGTTTCTGCATAGCTTATCCCCCCAAATATAAAGTGAGAATCATTCTGGAATGAGGGTCTTATAGTCTACTATCACAATGAGGGTTGGAAAATATCCTTATAGCAACTCTTCCACAGAAGGCAAAGAAAAGTTGGGATAATATTTATATATTTCATGGCTATTTTTGGTAAAAAGCATCCCTGTCTTATGGCTTTTGTTAGTTGCTTATGGCTAGGTAGCTTCTTGTCCCAAAGAAAGATTCTAAGAACAAAAAGGATGGTATAGGAATGATGATTTTGTGCACTGTATAAAGATTATCCCTGTATGATTTAAATGCTTATTTCTCTGCACTCATATCTTGTTGCAATCTGGATATTGCATTGTAATACTTATTCCAAGTACCTCTAGTTTCAAGTTCACATGAACATTGCTACCCATTGCTTTCTCTCTGACTTGCCAATAAAAGCTGATCAGCTAAGGATTGGGCAGAAGAGAGAATAGGGCAGAGATTCTGCCAGCCAGAGGAGGGAGGAGAGAGGAGAGAGGAGCAAGAGAGGATTCACTATGAGGAAAGGTTCCCAGAGACATCATGGGAGAACACATCTGATGCCCAGAGAGTCAGACCAATACTAACATACAGGTATCTTGGGGATTTTGGCTGGAAAATAGCCAAATTAGCTTAGAGAATTAGAATAGATCAATGACTGCCCAGTCACTCTACTATAAAGCTGATTAAATAAATCTTATAGTCTCAGCCTCATTCATTTTGGAGCTATCTGGGGATAAAGAGAATTATCTACTTTTAAAAATGCTTTTACAAGAAGTCCAGAAAGAAGTTGTCTTTTTGAAACCTGAGTTATTTTCTTTAGTTACTGATATGTTCTGTAATGCCTACCAGATCAAAATATACATGGTATAGACTAAGGAGAGGAAAGAAGGGACAGGAAGAGAGGAATAATCATAGAGATTGGCCACGAATGACTGAAGTGGAAAGAGCAGGGAACACTAGACAACTGTCATTGCAGAGCTCTAACTGTGACACACCATGTTAACTGTGGCAGTGCAAAGTTTAAGACAGTTTTAGGATGATCACATTTAGGAAGATCACATAATGACAGAAGAAACATGGGGATGACAACTTTCTACACTCTGAACTTTCGGTAATTGACTCTATAAAACAAACTAACAAAATGTATCTGAGATATATGGGAATGTTCTAAGTTCTGTAAGGTAAAAATACAAAACTAATATTTGACAATGCATACCAAATGCTTTATTTGTATTGATTCATTAGTCTTCATAAAATTCTCCAACTTACTGCTGTTTCACAGATCTAGATACTGAGGTACTGAAGGTAAACCATAAGGTCAAATCATTTGAGTAATAAACTGGAGAACTGAGATCATCCTCCAGGATATATGAGTGCATCTAGACCACAAATGGTTCCCAATTATTAAGTAAGAAATCTAAAAATTCATAGTAGAAAACATTTAGAACCCCCCAATTTTATCAGAATGAACTCACAGTAAGGTCTATGTGTTACCTAACAATACAGAACCTAGATTTTTGACATGGATATTCCTCTTTTTATGAATATCTTATATTCTAAAAGATCATTTTTCTGTTCTTGTGTGCAAAGCTCCATTATTTAAATGAATATTTTCTTTCTCAGATATGTAACTATTATGTATTTATTATTATTATTTATTAAAGATTGAATAGGGATGATAAGGAGTACAAGTTTTACTTGTAAGACCTCAGAATCAGAAAGCATCATGAGTACAGAGGGGTTGGAAAATCTTAAATATAATAGAAGAAATAATAAAACATCAAGAGTTGGTCTGGAAAATAAACTGACATATATATTTTGCTCCAGATGGTACTAGTAGAAAGTGACTTGAAAGTGACTCGAAGTTGTAATAGGCCTCAAGGTGGGAGGAAGAACATTAGAAAGACACAATGCACTATATTGAGATCTAAGTATGATACAGGTTTAGTGGGAAGAAGAAATCTCCCTTTAGAACCTGGAGAGGAACTAGATTAAAAGAATAGGAGGCAAGGAAACAGAGTGAGCCACCATGAGGATGTCATGGTGGGGAGCAGAGGAGCCTCTTCAGAGGTCACCCTTCAGAGAAATCCCTAAGAAAATCTTCTGACAAGTCTACTGGCCATTTCCCAGAACATAGGAAAAATCTGACATTCCTTAACCCTGTAAGGGTAGCAGGCAATTCCATCTTACATTATTTAATTCAGCATAGCTTTCATGACAAAGAGCATAGAGGAGTCAGGTATCAAAAATTGCAAGCTATTAAGACACAGCATACACTGTTTACTTCTTTAAAAATGTAGATAGCTATTTTATTTTTTTCATACAATAGATTTTGATCATATTCACTTCCATGAGATTCCCTCTTAAATTGCACATTTTTTCCTTCTCTTAAAGAAAAGGAAACAAAACAAAACTCAAGTCAAACCAGAACAAACAAAAAGCACCAACAGAAGCCAAACAGAACATGGAGTGTATTTTGTGTTGGTAAACTACTCTTGAGCAAAAGAGCCCATTCTGGTATACAGTTGATATATCCTCTGTGACCCCAGAGAGGAAAGATGTTTTTCCATTTCCCAGCAGGTAGAAATTGCAAATAGTTTCTTGGTGTCCATATCTTCTTCTCTTTGCTTGATTTTGTCTGTCTTGAACCTGTGCAGGTCTTGTGTGTGTTGATAGACTGCTTCTAACCTCTGCTGCAGAGAAAGCTGTGGGAGGTGTAGCTTGATTCAGGCTGTAGGACTTGGCATGGAGGTGCAGGGCACTGTTCTAACATAAAGGATATGGGTTGTGGGAAGGACCTTGATTCAAAGAACCAAAGGAGGGAATCAAACTAAGAGGAATATTTCTCATCCTCAAAGGAAATCTTGTTTAGATGGGAGCTACTAGTTGACCAATTAGAAGGTATTTTTCAAGAACCAATTATCTATCAAAGGACTGTTTGTTTAAGATACATCGCACGAATCTCCATCACTCTGTTCTCATGTAGTCTAGTTTGTTATTCAGGAAAGAAAAGTAAAGAGCTCAAAGTGAGACACACGGTGCTGACCAATATTCTGAGAGTTTGAGAGAACACCCACAACATATGCACACTTCTTTTTTATCAGCATGTTCTGTTAAAAATTAAAGAGCTCTCTGTAGATTTTGAGCTTGGAGACACATAAAGACAAGTTCTAGTTTAAATAGACATCTCTGAGCATTGTTTTGTTTAGCTGCTTCAGCCACTATCTCTTGTGGCTATACAGATCCATCGAATGCAAATGACTCTAAGGAGTGCTTGATTAAATGCTTCATCAGGCAGAGACACTCCTGGGAACAGTACGCACCATTTTAATGCCTTTCAAGGCAGTTTTTTTTTTCATTGTATAGATGTTTCTGAGTGGATAAATAATCTAGGGTCTCAATGCCAAAGGCTAATTGCCCTGGCCTGGGAAATGCCTGTATTCCCCCTCTTTAAGTGGCATGAATTATATTGATAGGCTTGCATGTTTCTCTGGCTGACAACCAAGAGCCCCCATTCCAAGAGGATGGGAAAGTTGCAGGAGGAAGTTTTCTCACAGAACTTACCACCAACTAAAAACTGAAATTGCTACAATGAATAATCATCTTTCCTTCTGAAATCTTAATTGGGTTGGCAACATGTGTAATTACCAGAATGGCAGAGGAACCCAAGATGTTGAATGAAGGACAAATTCCTTTGGCTATTTGTAGACAGCCTCAAAAAAAAGTCGTTTTCTAAAAGCCTGAACCACCATTGGACTCATTTGAGAGAGGTACTGTTTGCTTTGCTTGGACTTACACAGCTTTCAAAACTCGGGGCTTTCATGCTTCACAAATAAGGAACTTTTAGAAAGTGAATGCTTACTGGCTAAGGCAATTTTAATCTCTCAAATGCTGTTACTGAAGTTCAAAGCACAAAGGTCTATCAATGGGTTGCAAATGACTGTAATGCAACACTTATCCAATTTGCAAGCATGTTAGTTTTTTTCTTCTCAACTCTCTCAAGGAAAAAAGAGCTTCACAGAGAGAGCGTATGGAAGAGTGAATTACAAAGGGCTCCCACGAACATCAGAACCACATCAACCTAAGGGTAATTACCACCTTAGTAGGGAAATAAGAGTCTTTATTTTGTACCTTTTCACCAAAAGACTACACATGGATAAAAGTTCATGAAAGGTCACTGGAAGAATCAATGTCTACTTTATGGAAACTCCAAATCTAAATTATACATAGTTTTAAAAGGCTGCTGGATTCTGCTCAAAGGTTCATTATAGATGCCAATTTCTAGCCCAGCTATTAGTGATGTGGCAAGTCAGTGTGCAGCTTTTGTCAACAGTGATGGAGTCCTCTGTTGTCCAATACCAGAGGCAGCACTCATCATTTTTCTCCCCTGATTCTCATAGTTGAAGGAAGTTGAGAATCCTGATATTACAAAAATAGGTCTTGAAATGGGCTATGGGTCCTTCAAAGTCTGGTGAGCTGGTTATTGATAAATATAATTTCTCATAATAGTAAACTACACAGTTAAAAACAGTACCTTACACAAGTGTCTGTTCTATCATTTAATGAGTCATAACTATCAGGGACCCTTGGCATACATTCTTAAAGTTTTTCATGAACAGGAAGTACTAATGAGAGGGTTGGATGTTCTTGAAGAGCAAAGAACAAAATAATGAAGCAGGAACTTACTTACAAGGTCCTTTCTGTGGTGTTTGCACTAAGTGCTTTTAACAGCATATATTTTAATAGATATATGCATGTATGTATGTATATATGTATTTATGCATACATACATGCATATGTATCTGTGTACCTACACACACACACACACACACACACACACACACACACATACACACACACACATTTTTGTATGGCCATTTGCTTAAATGAGTTTGCTTGATAATTGAAAGTATTCAAGGACACTGGGTTATTATTCAATTTATCCAATGCCTAGACCTACACCTTTAATCAGACTCCTGGGGGGAGCAGGGAGGAGGCCTTTCTACTGTGCTTCACATTATAGTGCTTAATTTATAGTTGTCTCCTAATGAGTGCAATGTGAATTGAGGGGTTGCTGTGTTCACTGACATAATAAGGAGATAGAGAAGGTAGCTCATGTCAAGGGGAAATCAGAGTTATCACTCTTAGTCAGAAACACTTTCTTGAAAATGAAAACTTCTGAAAATGCCCATCCATCATATTGAGGAACAAAGGTAGGTTTGTTGGGGGTGGAGGGCTATTGCTTGGTTTGCTGGTTTTCCTTCTGTGATTGTGCTCAAAAGAAAGAACATGAGCTGCGGAAATTTCCTATTTTCATGGCAGGAAATAATTTATTACCTGAAAATATGTTGCTCGGAGCTTTGTGAGGTTCAAATAAAAAGGTAGTGAGATTGGATTAGTATTAGCAGAGAAAGGATAAATAAAACAAAGTATAATGACATATATGTATCAAAATGCCACAACAAGACCTATTACTTTGTATGCTGACATAAAGTTATTTTTTAAATGCTAAAAGAATAGAATATAAGAAACAGAAAATAAATCTCTGACTTTACTAAGACAATGATGATAATACAAATAATCACAAGTGCTGCATGTCTCATCTGTATGAGATTGTATAGTACTCTACACACTTGCATATACCCAACTCATGGCATAATCTAGCTCAAATGTTGCATAACACAGTGTTGACTGTGGTTTATTTCAAGGCATCCTATGGGTCTAGAAGCTGTAGACCAGATGTCATAAATAACTACAGAATGTGGTTTTTGGCAATATATAGATCAAAACTTGTGTAGACCAAATTGGTAAAGCATTGAAAAGAAAATGTACCATAGGTTCTTTTGTTCTGAGTAAGGTTTTAGATGTAGTTATGGGCAATAGAAGTATGAACCTGCATTACCTCTACAGTGGCTATGCCCAGGGAGGCAGGGGTTCATTAGAGGCTTCTGCTTTTGAAGGATCTGTACTAAAATAGTATTAATGGTTTGTAAAAGACAAACAAGGAAAGAAGCTTTTCTTCATACAAGCTCTCTCCTCTCGTGGATTCCCATGAATTTATGAAGAAAGCTTCCTATAAAGAATATGTCTGCTTTGTTCCATCACTAGATTTCATTTACTACTTCTTTGATGACTGACTGATTGATTGAGTCACCATCTGTCTCACACATAACTGGTACATCATATACTCTGCTTGGTGTTATAGATACACAGAAAATATACAGATGAAGTCCTTGACTTGAGGCATGACAAGAACATAGAAAAGGTTACAAAATAATGACAGATGGCATATGCCCTACCAAGGGGAAATAGGACCATGAGACACAGAACTTAAACTTATCTTTTGAAAGTATTAATCCCAAAATCAGTCTTGAGATTAGGTCTTAAAGGCTGTGCTACATAAAACGCATCATTCCTTTGATAAACTCTGGGTGCCTTTCCTCAGCAGTGTCTTAGACACTAAAATTAAGGGGTCATGAGAAAGAAATGATTAGGAAATAACAAAGAACATGGAAACAAATGAAAATTTAAAAGTTTGAATAAAAAAAATATGCTTGGAAACAGCTAGACATGATAGTGTTAGAAACCTGCCCCAACATCCAGGTTTTGGGTAGAAATTATCATCTACTAAAGGTTTTGTTACATAATTCTCTTCTATTTCTAAAGTTTTGTGTATAGAATAGATTTGTACTAGGTGAAAATAGAATACATTTGACATTTATTTTTTTGTTTTATTATTTTTAAGTCTTAGTAAAATGCTTATGAAACATTCTCACAAAACATATGATGGCTCTGTGAACAGTTGTTTAGGCTTTATTTGATACATTTATTGTAAGACTAAAGCTAGAGCAAATGCCAATCAATTAAGCTACATACATGTTTCCCTAGCCAGAATATCCAAGATTATTGACCCACTTCTGGATTGCGTGGAGCTGGAGTCACAGGTGGTTGTGAACTAATTGATGTAGGTGTTGGGAACTGAACTCAGGTCCTCTGTAGACCACTGAACAATCTCTGCAATCCTGTAAATCTTTTAAGCTCTACTCAAAGGAAATTTTACTATTGAAGGAAGCATTTTTTTTTAAATAAGATTGCAGGTAGCCATAGATGCTTAGTAGAACATCAAGTGTCTCTGCTGCTAGATCAGAGATACCTATGTAATCACACTGATTTACATGTTGGGTGTATAAAGAAAATTGCAACTTGTGTGAAAATAGATATGCTACGGAACTAATTGTACCAAAGGAAAATCAGCATAATATTGACAGAAGGATAGACACTAAGTAAGGGAAAAATAATTTCAGAAAGTGCTTGACTTATGTGCCATAAATCTCTCTTTAAAAACATGTGGCTTTTAGTTTTATTTATGTGTGTATATGTGTGTATGTATGTATATATGTATGTATGTATGTATGTATACCACTTGTGTGAAGGTGACTGGGGAGAACAGAAGAGGATATTGGATTGTGTGGAGCTGGAGTCACAGGTGGTTGTGAACTAATCAATGTAGGTGCTGGGAACTGAACTCAGGTCCTCTGTAGAACACTGAACAATCTCTCCAATCCTGTAAATCTTTTAAGCTCTACTCAAAGGAAATTTTACTATTGAAGGCAGCATTTTTTTTTAATGAGATTGCAGGTAGCCATAGATACTTTGTAGCACATCATGTGTCTCTGCTACTAGATCAGAGATGCCTATAGGATCAAATATGCTTGCCATGCTTAGCATAAAGGATTCACATAAATATCTGCATTTTATTTTTTCATTTATTTATTTTTATAACTTTTATTGCATTATGATGAGAGAAGTTACACGATTTCAATTTATCTGAATTTGTTAACATTTAAAAACATTTTAAGTAATAGAATTAAATCACATTCTTGTTTCCCTTTTGTACCCCAACTCCTTCCAGAGACCCCCCTTCAATACCTACAATATCTTTTTTGTCATATTCCTTAAAATTTATAAAATATTATGAAAATAAAAATTAGTATTATAAAAGTTGTTTGATATAAAACAACAAAAAATGTAACAGTCTTATGTAGATGCTTGTCTACAGCAATACTGAAAATACATATGTTTTTCTCAATATAAATTTTAAATAACTCTAGACGTATTAACTGTGTGTTTCAAAATAATACATCGCTACTAGTATTTTCTTAAATGAACATGAATATATAAAGTCTTTTTGTTTGTTTGTTTGTTTTGTATTTAGTAGAGTTTAAAATCTTGGCTCTTACTGTGGCACAAGCCCAAAATAAGAACAATTTTTAGACATTGGGTTTCATTGTAATAAGGCTGTACTTCAATGACCTTCACATCACCAAAGGATTTTACCTCCATTGTAGCTAAGCTGAGAGTTGACAGTTCTGCTGCACTGAGGAATGAATTGTATTCACAATTTTTGGATACAGGCTTCCTGCTTTGGTCAAAACTATTTGACTTGAGTGAGTGACTTTATTCTCAGCCCACAGAGAACAGGTTACATTCATTTAAGAAATGGTGTGTGTATTAAGATGGTCTATCCATAAAGTACTTCACCAACTGTTTCAATGAACAATGGTTCTGCTTGGAGGGTGGCACAGACATTAGGTGTGGGTAAGAATCTGGTTCATTAGCTGTGATAATTTGGAAAAGCATCTCAGAGAAAGAATCAATTATAAAGTCCTCTCCTTCAAAATTGATACAAGAGCTACAAATGTCAAGAAAAGCATTCAGTCTCACTCTTTGTTGTTCTCTTTCCTACAAGCCACATCCCAAGTTAATTGTCTATGTCTCCCTTGGGTATATAAATACTTTTGAAATATATAAGCTGTTCTGAAAACCATAGTATAGTATAAAAACATGAAATAAACAATACTTCTAAAAAGAGGCTGAGATAGGAGAAGCAAGATTTCAAGACCCTTATGTTGTACATAGCAAGACACTGTCACAAACAAGCTGAAAGTGTATATAGAGTGTACAATATTGGACCTATTTTGCCAATTACCAAATTAGAGAGACCATTGGATGGCAATCAACAAATTTCTAATTCCTCATATTTTTGGATTTCAATCAATTAGGATATGTTGGTAATATTAATTTTCATATTAAAATATTAAGAAAAGGTAATTGTCACTTCCTGTTGTTTTGTTGAAGATGTGGAATTAGGTTTGTGTGGACTTGTTGAAAGATTGATTACCTTTTTGCTTCTTCTAGGGTGTAGTTTTGTTCCTTATGTTGATGTTTTCCATCTATTATCCTTTGTAGGGCTGGATTTGTGGAAAGGTATTGTATAAATTTTGTTTTGTCATGGAATATCTTGTTTTCTCCATCTATGGTAATTGAGAGTTTTGCTGGTTTTTTATGGTAATTGGAGTTATAGTAGCCTGGGCTGGCATTTGTGTTCTTGTGGTGTCTGTATGACATCTGCGCAGGATGTTCTAGCTTTCATAGTCTCTGGTGAGAAGTTTGCTGTAATTCTGCTAGGCCTGCCTTTATAGGTTACTTGCCTTTTTTCCTTTACTGCTTTTAAAATTCTTTCTTTGTTTAGTGCATTTGGTGTTTTGATTATTATGTGATGGGAGGAATTTCTTTTCTGGTCTAGTCTGTTTGGAGTTCTGTAGGCTTCTTGTATGTTCATGGGCATCTCTTTCTTTAGGTTAGGGAAGTTTTCTTCTATAATTTTGTTGGAAGATATTTACTGGCTCATTACATTGGGAGTCTTCACTCTTTTCTATACCTATTATCCTTAGGTTTGGTTTTTTCATTGTGTCCTGGATTTCCTGGATGTTTAGAAGCTTTTTGCTTTTTGCGTTTTCTTTGACTGTTGTGTCAATGTTTTCTATGGTGTCTTCTGCCCCTGAGATTCTCTCTTCTATCTCTTGTATTCTGTTGGTGATGCTTGCATCTATGACTCCTGACTTCTTTCCTGGGTTTTGTGTCTCCAGGGTTGTCTCTCTTTCTGATTTCTTTATTGGTTCTATTTCCATTTTTAGATTCTGGATGGTTTTGCTCATTTCCTTCACCTGTTTGTTTGTGTTTTCCTGTAGTTCTTTAAGGGATTTCTGTGTTTCCTCTTGAAGGGGCTTCTAGCTGTTTTCCTGTGTTCTCCTGTATTTCTTTGAGGGTGCTATTTATGTCTTTCTTAAGGTCCTGTATCATCATCATGATAAGTGATTTTAGATCTTAATCTTGCATTTCCGGTGTGATGGTGTGTCCAGGACTTGCTATGGTGGGAGAATTGGGTTCTGATGATGCCAAGTAACCTTAGTTTGTGTTGTTTATTTTCTTATGCTTGCCCCCTGCCATCTAGTTTTCTCTAGTGCTACCTGCCCTTGCTAAATCTGACTGGAATCAGTCCTTCCTGTGATCCTGGTTGTGTCAGAACTCCTCAGAGTCAGACAGTCTCTGTGACCCTGTGATTCTGGGATCCTGTGACTCTGAGCTTGTTAGAGCACCTGGGAGTGCAGCAGCTTCCTCTGGGTGTTGTGGGACAGGCTGTGGAGCTTGCACCCAAGGTCCGCTCAGGACACCATCCCAGAGAGACCAGCAATATCTGCATTTTAAAAATCTCTATAATCTTTACTATTGCAACACTATAGCAATTTAGGGGAAATGAAAGTGGCAATCTTGGCTAGAAAGCATCATTTCTCTTCTGTCTCACATGTAGGGCACAAATTTTTACCAGAATCTTTTAACATAAAGGAGAGTTACATAGGAGGATGGTAAGAAGCACAGACTCATCTTTTGAGTTTAGCGAATACAGAAAGCAGCTGATTATTTTCCCTTTGAGAGGAACTTCCTAGACTTGAAAAGAATACCAGATAGAACAACTCTCTGTGCCTAAAGCAGACAGCCTACTGTTCTGCTATATTAAGAGAGATGGTATCTTATTTTAGTATCTTATTTTATTCTATAGTTTTTCAAGACTTTCAGCCAATTGATTAATTCTGACAACATAGAAATGATAACAATCTTCTGGCACTGTTTATCAAATCATTTTATCTTAGCAGCTCTTTTGATTCACTGGCCATTTAAGTTTCTTACATGCTTTGAATGTACTACCTGTAAGTGTTGAAACACTGTTTTCAGTTTCTTTCATTTCCTTCACAAAATCAGAACAATATGTGTGTATTATATATAGCTATTTTATAGCAGAAGAAGTTTGAATATGTTATTTTAAGTTCTTTTGTAAATATCTGGTTTCAAGAAAGAGAAAAGTATATAAAAATATAAGGACCAATAAACTTTTCTTTCGTGAGAATTTGACTATTGATCTTTAAGTAGATAACTGACTTCTTTATATTAGAAGCTAATGGTATTAATTCCAGAGGTTTGATTTCATTTTAGTGGTGTAATAATTAAACTGATGTATTTATTTTATAGTTATGGACACAGTTTTTGTGCAGGTAGTCTTGGGTGCATTTGGAAGTAGAGATGATGGAAATGTTTAAAACAATATGTAGCTCAGAGACTGATAATGAGTTTCTAATTCATTTAAAGTTATTTAGCTCAGATTCATGCTCCATATGTATTTTGTGAGAGTCTAGCAGGTTGCCTTTACTCACTTGCAATGTATAGTAGAATCAGTAGGATCAGCAGAGAGTCATTTCCTATTGCTGACATCAATCACTTAGCTGGACAATGTTTAATACTGCAGCATACAGGAAAAAAGATATATTTTTTTGTATTTTCATTTTTCCACTAATGCTTAAATTAAATATAAATAGTTGTATATTTATCATGGAGGAGATAGTTAAACTAGTAATAAGTGGCTATTGAGGCCACTCTAGAGAGTCGCACATTTCTATTATCCTCCTAGCTGGGTACAGTATAATTCCACTTTTTGCAACTCTAAGAAATCTATAATTGCTTTAATGCATTTGTTCAACTTCTTTTCAAGAATCTTGTACCATTAACTCAATTTGTAAGATTTCTATTTGTATTAGTCTACCCAAAATGGATGTTGGGAATCGTGTATGAGTCTATTGTTTCTGGTAGCGCAGCGAAACAGCTATTGTTGCTAAGAAGTATTCCTAGGAGAGAGAGGAGGAGGCTGCCTGGACTAAATACATACAGCACAGGGCGAGGCTGTTCCAGAAGCAGCCATCCATTCTTTGGAACTATCTTTAAGTTTCCTATATCTGTGCTGTTCAGAACATTGATGTTGCAAAAGAATAGCAAAGGGAGCCAATTCCAATTAATATAGCTGGATGCATTCCCCATGGAAAAGCAGAAAACAGTTTGAAAAACGTCACAGGCTGAATTTTCTAGGAATTGTGCATTGGTGTGGATACCTGGGGTTCAGCCAATTGTCAACACCATATAAATCACATGATGTATACCAAAGGAATTTTGGAGAAGTTAGGGTAGTCCTTTCCCTAGGGACACAACTGGAGAAAGTTAGACTGCTTAAAGAAGCATTTAAAAATACACTACTGATTCGTCTAGCTCATTCGGCACGCTGGACCCCACAGTTCCATCCGGTACCCCAAGAATAAGTGTACAACCTCCTAGAATAGGATCAAGAACATGGCCTATTTTTATATTGTAACAGGTTTTATATTCATTGAAAAGGAATCATAAAATAATTAATGCAAGTTTGGAACAGCAAACTCTTCAGGAACTTTCTGTTTCCTGTAGAGAGTGGGTTGCCCTGCCTTTGTACCTGCTTCCGACTCTTATCTTTGTGTGTTTTAGTGTGCTTTTTGGTCTTCACCCATTAAGAAGATGTTAATGTAAGGCTAAAGTATATTTTCCCTATTAGCACAGCATGCATGTCTAGGTCTGTTCATGCAGTAAGAAGCACAGAAATGTCCTAATTATTTGGTATCTTTGTGGCAAATCACTTAGGATAATAAGTGAATGGCTTCATTCTGCCTGTACGTGTATGTGTGTGTATGTGTGTGTGTGTGTGTGTGTGTGTGTGTGTGTGTGTGTAGGTCTTTGGCCAAGAGTTTGGTAAGCATCTCCCAAGTATTTATGCATTAAACATATAGATATTGAACACTGGTCCATGGAAGATAAACTGCACAGTGATTAAATAGGCTTAGGAAATATATACACTTGAGACTGATTAAGAACCTTTGAGAAGTCCTTAACTAAGCAAACCTCCATGGTTTGGCCTAACATAAACTTTCTTATAGATATCAGACAGGAGAACAGCTTTTCTTCCATATAAAAGCTACAAACAGACCTGGGGTGACAGCTCAGTTGGTAAAGTACATGGTGTGCATGCATGCATGAGGATCCGAGTGGGAAAAAATGTGCTGTAATCCCAGAGCTGGAGAGCTGCAGACAGATTCACAGGACTCACTTACCAGCCTGATCAGCCTACTGGTGAGCTCTAGGCCATTGAGAGACTTTGTTTAAAAAAAAAATGTAGATGCTATCTAAGGAATCCCACCCCAGATTGTGCAGGAAGGAGGGGGGATGGGGAGGGAAAGGGGAGAAAGGAGGGAGAGGGAGAAGAGGGAGAGAGAGGATAGATAGACACTAAAAGAATTCTAGCCAGGCAGTGGTGGTGCACTCCTTTAATCACGGCACTTGGGAGGCAGAGGCAGCCAGATTTCTGAGTTCAAGGCCAGACTGGTCTACAGAGTGAGTCCAGGACAGCCAGTTCTACACAGAGAAACCCTGTCTCAAAAAAACAAACAAACAAACAAACAAAAAAAGAATTCTAAAAATTACCATTTTGTCAAATATGCTTTTAGAAATCCTAATTTAAAGAAATTTTGCCGGGCAATGGTGGTGCACATCTTTAAACCCAACACTTGGGAGGCAGAGGCAGGAGGATTTCTGTGTTCGAGGTGAGCCTGGTCTACAGGGTGAGTTCCAGGACAGCCAGCGCTGTACAGAGAAACCTTGTCTCGAAAAATTAAAAAAAAAAGTGAAAAAAAGAAATTTTACATTTTACAGACAGTGAAACTCAGTCCTTAGGAATTAAGGTTACACCATTAATGAGTTGTTTACTTGTCCCTAAAAGTTTGGACTTGTCACATTCTAGATTCAGTAGCCTGTACCTACTGTGCCCAACTTGTTTTGTTCAACTATAGCTGATAATTTGGCAACATTTACTTCCTCTCTAAATTAGACTTTAAAATTGAAGCATAACTATACAAAGTAAATTTGACACTTTTAGGGACTATTTCTATGTGTTTTGGAGTGAATGTAAAGTTTCACTTATTTCTTAAAAATTAAATGATTTTAAAAGTATGTAATAGAACACTATAAAATAATTTCACTAGAAATATATCAGAGTTTAAATTATTTAAAAAGAAAATTCCAGGTTGCTTTGATCAATGTAGCTGATGGTGCAGATTTTAAGACTGACAGTAGTCAGTGGAATTATATTGGGGAAAAAAGAAACAAAACAAACTAACAGACAAAGATGAAGTTACACCACAGAGAAACCGACAAGGGTATTGGCAGCTGAGTGTGGACCAGGGACTGATCATCTGAATGAACACATCCAGAGAGGAAGTGTGTGGAACATGAGAAATGACTTGAGTAAACAACTAGACCTTCTGGGAGAGGTCATTTCTTACAAGAGATGGTTCTTTCCACCCAATACATGACTTTCTACTTCCTTTTTCCTTTCTCCACTCTACACTTGTTCAAGATCTGTTCTGGAAGTGAACAAAGTGTCTTCCTTCTCCATTTCCCTCTCTGTGATACATAGCAATCACTGACGGGGTAGTCATGAGAGAGCTCTGTAGGTAAATCACTTCTTAGAACAGAACTCATAATTTTATTTTCATATGATCAGTACATGTAAGCTGTTTGATTATACTTTTCAAATGAAATGTATCTTTAAAATAGCATGGTGTTTCTGAGACAAAAGTGAATTGTGATAGAACGTGGTAATTGTCACTTAATTATATTGTTTATGGAATGCACAGGTTTTGTTTGCTTTCCTACGTGGGTTAACACAGAGGACATAGGTGAGAGTACATACCCCATGTAGGATTTATCCCTCCCCTTTTTCTCTTGAGTAGTTACATATCTCCTTTGTTCTATTTTTGTTCTAGCCTATTTGTTTCACAAAGCAACCATATTTAATCTTAAGGTATAGGAACAAGAACTAGATGATACTTTGGAAGAGAGAGGCTGCCTTCTGAGCATATCTTCCTTGCCCAACTTATACATGAAAAAGATTTTGTATGAAAGAAAATGCAAAGCTCTAGAAAAGAACAAATAACCATATGGAAACAAAATGAAAGTGGGCTGTGAAGAGGGATGCTCGATAGGGTCAACCTTGGGAATCAAGGAGCATTCTGGGCAAAGAAATTACATCTGGTGGGAACTGGCTGCTCCGTGCATATAGTAGAGCATGGATTCCCCCTCTGTTCCAGATGGAAGCCACATGGAATCCATAAGCACAGGATACCTGGGAACACAGCCATCTACCCTCTGCCTGCAGGGAAATGGAATGTGTATTGGACTTCCTTGAGGCAGTCAGGCGATGGTGTTCCCCAGTGTAAGTATTCTGTATTTGCTTCTTATATAAGTCAGGCATTCTCAGGGAACTTCTGTATGGGGCAGAAAAGGGGGTGACCTCTTTCTTGCCCCCAAGAAAGGACTGTGATGGTGGAGATGCCTAAGAAGGAAACACAGGTTAGCCAGACAAAACCCTTAATGTTCCATTTGATTATTGTTTATGTGGCACGGGAGCCATTTACAGGAAAGGCTGGCTCCAGTAAGTAGTCCATTTTATACTCATGTTTATTAAGATGTGGGCCAACATGTAGAAATGTGATTGGAGAAAACAAAGAATGATGTAATATCTAGAGAGTAACGGGAGTACCACCGTTAATAGTTTGGATGTGACATGACCTGTATGGGACTGTGTATCTGAACACTTGTTCCCTAATTGATGGAACAGTTTGGAAGGTTATGAAACAGTTTGGAAGTGGGGCCTTATTGGTGGGTGTACATCTGAGAGAGTGGGCTGTGAGGGTTGATACTCTTGGCCCATTTCTTGTTAGTTACTCTGCTTGCTGAGTATACATCAAGACCTGATTGGCCAGTTACCCACATACTATACCTTTCTGCCATGTGGACTTTCTGGAACCGCAGCCCAAATATACGCTTTATTTCTCAGGTTGATTTTGGCTTTATTATTTTATCCCAGCGTAAAAAAGGTAACTAATATATTTTGCAAGGCCTGTCCTTCCGGAGACTTCTTGGCTTCTGCGGTAGAATTCACAAACAGGGTCTGGTATTCACAACCAAGATAATTTCTTTACACCTGTGACACGGCCTTGGGGAGAAAGATAAAGACATATTTTTAGTTTTATATCTCAATGGTTTGTATGAACTACTTTGCAGAAAAGGAGTTCTATACTTCATTCATGCAAAAGTTAGTGATTTCGAACAGAGTACCCTCAGAGAAATATGATTTCTGAAGACTTTCATTTGGGGATATCATTTTCTGGGACCCAATAATTTCATTTAATATTCATAAAATATTCACAACAACTGTGTCTTCAGTTAAAGAACACAGACCCATCAGACTCAGCAACACATGCCTTTGATAATGGCATCTGGAAGGCAGAGGTGCCGAGATGGTGATGATCTTCCCCTTTAGATATGGAAATCCTGCCTAATTAAAAAAAAAAATCAAAGTCAACCAGTTGCTTGACCACACAAAATGCAAAGCAGAGTGAAGGAAAAAGGCGCCAGGTTATTATGATTTTGCAAAGTGAGGCTTGAAGAAGTAAAGTCATTTTTAAGTTTCAAATTGTCTATGTGTTAGAAATGAGACATGAACCCTAGTCTGTCTACTTACATCATGAGCTCCTATATTACAAGCCAAGGAGAAAAGGGAGACGGACAGCTCTGAAGTCATACAACACCATAATGCAGCAGATCACCTGGCTACTTAAAGGCTGATGGATGCTCTTGTTTTGATGCTCCCATTTCACTGTTTACCACAAGACAAGTATTTCTGCAAAAACATGTACCCTGGCATAGGACTTGCTCATATTTATTTGATAAAATAATTAATTCTTTGTAGCTATATAAATATATCAATGAATCAATTTATCTCTAAGAATAAACTTAAATGTTCATATGAAAAAGGTCCCCTCATGTGTTTTCTGACAATCAGTTTAAGGTTCTTTGAATTATCCTACTTGTTTCCTTTAACATTGACACATCTATCCATAAGGCATAACCTTAGGAGAAAAATCTATGAAGCAACTATTTGACCTTGTAGTAAGTTATTATACTAGTCACAGAACTATCAGTGGGTCCAATGACATTGAAGAAATAACCAATGGTTTCAGTATTCTCTTCAGTGTGCCCCACAAACGATATTTGGTTCTTACACCTTATCACAAACATATGGTTCACTGCTATTGATTTGAAGATTTCATATGGGAAGCAGACTTCTAATTTCTCTGTTAGCTGCTGTCATCTTGCAAAGACAGATAATGGTGCATCACTAAGCAATAAATAACCAAAAAGTACAAGAACACTGGGTATTCTTACTGCCTTGCGTGCTGGCCAAGTACACAGAAAGAATGTCTAAAAAAAGTATATTTGGAAAGAAATAAGAGACAGAATTTTCCTCCAATTCATTTTTTTCTGGGAATTTGCATAGCCAGGTCTCTAGCATATCCTGTAATATAGTAAAATAGACATAAGAGTCACATTTGGAATAAAAACAATGCTTTATTTATGTAGCCAACATATGGAAATAAGTTGAATTTCCAAGAAATCCTGAGGAAAGTACGTTGACTCATTTTATGTTACCTTTCAGTGTAACAGAAACACACATGCCCCACAGTAGGAAATTCATAGTTATTATTCAAATTCATAAAACTTTCTGATATGTAAATTTTATAGAACCACTGTCTGAAGCAAAATGTAGGTGTCATATTGACATGAGGGCCTGGTCACATGCAGAGGTTCTACTGAAATATGAATTCAATAATAGCTTCCATTAGTCTATGATGTTATTATAACAAAATAAATAAAGAATATTAGACTACTCGTTACCAATTGTTTTTATGTGAACTCAATGGGATACTGTATATAAAAGTACTTTAAAAATTGTAAGAACTTTTACAATTAAGAACTTATTCTATTTAATGTAGGTGAATTCTGGAAATACAATGTTCATTGGAAAAAACAAATGACAAAAATTATATATAATATCATAGCATTTTGAAAAACAAGAAAAAAGGTTGCTTTTAGTCTCTCTGGGCAGGCTGGTGCCCTGAGAAGACCTTGGGTGCAAGCTCAGCAGCCAATCCCACAACACCCAGAGGAAGCTCCACTCCCAGGTGCTCTAACAAGCCCAGGATATGGAGGTGAAAAGGACACAACATCTGTTCCAATACCTGGAGTAATTGCAACCAGCTGGACCAGGCACACAGTACCCAGTGGTTTGGTTGCTTCCAGTCTGTCTGTGCCAGCTGGTGCCCTGAGCAGACCTTGGGCACAAACACCAAAGCCAGTCCCACAACACCCAGAGGAAGCTCCACTCCCAGGTGCTCTAACAAGTCCAGGCTCATAGGATCCCAGTATCACAGGATCACAGAGACAGCTTGATCTGAGGAGTTCTAGCACAACCAGGATCACAGGAAGGACAGGTTCCAGACAGATTTAGCAAGGGTAGGTAGCACTAGAGATAACCAGATGGTGCTGGGCAAGCATAAGAATATAAGCAACACAAACCAAGTTTACTTGGCATTATCAGAACCCTGTACTCCCATCATAGCAAGTCCTGGACACACCATCACACCAGAAATGCAAGATTAAGATATAAAATCACTTATCATGATGATGATACAGGACCTTAAGAAAGATATAAATAGCACCCTCAAAGAAATACAGGAGAACACAGTTAAACAGCTAGAAGCCCTTCAAGAGGAAACACAAAAATCCCTTAAAGAACTACAGGAAAACACAATCAAACAGGTGAAGGAAATGAGCAAAACCATCCAGAATCTAAAAATGGAAATAGAACCAATAAAGAAATCAGAAAGAGAGACAACCCTGGAGATAGAAAAACATGATTCAAGTAATAGCCTCAGCAGAACCCCAGCATGTGTAGGGTAGACAGGGCTGGCTTCGTTTCTACTCACTATTACTTTGGTCGCTGTTGTACCCTGAAGATTCTGCTGCCAGGCTTTGACGGCTACAGAAGGTGCTTTTCTGTAGGCTTACCCATCGGACAGTTCTACAGTGCTTTTCACAAGCAGCTCTCCATGAGAACAGACATTATAAGTGCCAACTGCTGACATTAAATTAGGTTACAGTATTAAAAGAAACTTCTTGGAATTTAAGAGATGGCATAGGTCATACTTTCAGGAACAACACTAATAACAAAACCAAAGGCAGAAAACACCATTAATGGAGAGAAAGAAGAAAACAATTCCAAGCATTTAAGTATCTTTTTCATTAGGAAAGACATCACTGTATCCAACAGGACAGGACTGTTCTGCTGTTCCTTACTGCCCTTGGTTTTTGTACATACAAATCACTCAAGTGTCTGTCTTCTGCAGCTACTTTCAAATGTAATGTTGAAAGAGAAGCAAATGTTTCATTTGGGCTCTATAAAATGCTTTACAAGTGAGCATTTATATGTATGAGACATCTGATAATGTAGCCATTTTGCTAAGTCAATCTAGGACTTGCAAGTTTCCAAGTGGAAAGGAATTTTCGAAAGTCAAAGTCTGGAAAGAAAAAAAAAAGTCAAGGGAAGGGAACAGGCAGCTATTTTTTTCATTGTATGCGCTAAAAATAGAAGCTGATAAAGTATAACACGTTTCTCCTTTCAACAGAAGATAAAGCCATACGTTTGCGGAAAGGCCAGGTCAGAACACTCATTTAAGGCCCCAACTCTTATTTTCTTTGATTGATAAGATTGTTGCCACTGACTTCAAATATTTATGTATTTTTAGCAATTTTGAAACAATCAAATTATCCTGTTCTTGTATTACTGACACAGAACACACCACTATTTCTTTTTAACCACTGAATAAACTATTTAAAACATCTTGCAATTAGGACAAATAACACCGAAGGACCCAAAGTAGCCATAATCCAAGCTTAGCATTTCTTTGTTCTTTTTCCACTTTCAGAAAGAATTCTGATATCCCTCATCTCACCCCATTTGGATATCTTTCGAAGATACTATAGCAATCTTTACCTTCCAACAGTACATGCTAGAAATTTGACCCACAATGCAACAATGTTAAGATCTGAGACTTTAAGAAGTGATTAGGTCACAATGGCTCTGCTTTCACAAATGGTCTAATGCTAGCTGTGGAGCAGATCAGTTAGTACACAATTGAGTTTCTGACATTATATGGATGTCTTCAGCGGCCTTCTTGTTCTTTCTTATGCCATTTTCTATCCCCTTTTATCTTCACTCCTCTGTCTTCTTCCCATGGACTTTACATATTATTTGAATGTGAAATATCTCCCATAAGCTCCCATGTGTTTGAACAGTTGATCAACAGTTGGTGGTGCTGTTTGGGAAGGCTATGAAACCTTGAGGAGGTGGAGTTTTGATGGAGGAAGTATATCCCTATAGATGGGCTTTAAGGGTTTATAGCCTTCTGCTTCCTGCTTTCTCTCTGTCAACTTCCTGCCTGAGGAGGTAAACCACTCTGGCCAGCTCTCTGATTCTGTCTGTCTGTTTTCCTGAAAGTTATCTTGCCTTCCCTGCCAGGATAGACTTTATTTCTCTGGAATCAAAAGCCAAAACACAGCCCTTTCTTCTCTAAGGTGTTTTTGTCAGAGTGTTTATCACATAAACAGAAGAAAAACCAATGCAATGATGTAACAAGAAGTGTCTAACAAGGTAAGTGTACCTTCCTCGTCTCCAGAACAATAGGAAGCTCATTAGCTTTTAACCTTATTTTCTCAGGATATAGAATTGTATTGTGGCACAAAATGGACAGACACATCTGCCTTACAGTTGTGACTGCTATTCTGGAATTAGCATCTATTTTAAGGGCACAAATTTTATATGTTTATTATGTATTTTCTAGTCTGTATATTGATTTTTCCTGTTTTCAACCACAGTATATGCTCATGTATAAATATTACACCTAGTCTTCTGCACCTCTCTACCTTTTGACTCAAAATCAAGGCTTTGCGGTTTGATCTTGATGCTGTGTGTGTAATTCATTGGTATTAGAGCCTTTCTGACTGTGGTGTCTTTGATGCCTCTGCTTCACTATTCTCTTAAGTTCCACATCCAGCCTTTATACTACTGTCAGAAAGCACATGCTGCTGGATGTTTTAGGGATGTTTGTAGGTACTGCTTATATTGATTAATTCATGATAGTTGAAATATGCCAATTCAGCCATTTAAAAAAATTGTTAACCAGAAGCATGATGTAATGTGAAATTCTAATCCATTACTTGATTGCAATATTATTATTTTATCTCTTTTATTGCTCTTTGGCATTTAGTGTGCATGTATGTGTATATGTGCATACCACAGCATGCACATGGAGGTCAAGTTCTTCCTGAAATGAATTGTTCTGTCCTTTCACCCTATGGCTTCCAGAGATTAAACTCAGGTTGTAAGACTTGGTCGTTGAATGCATTGACTGGCTGAGCCATCTTACCCTCCTATTAAATTATTGGTTTTTGTTAGAAAGTCAAATAAAAGTTTTGATTTTTTGTCTATATTTACTAGTTACTAAAAGAAACCAGTTCTCTACATCTTTTAAAACTAATGAATACATGTTTTCTGAGGCTATGTTGTATCATATTATTTTAATTTTAAGTGTGTATAAACATGTACCTAAATCTACATGAATTGTTATTCTTTTCCATACTAAGGTATGCTTGGGCTAGTGGGAACCACTCTACATTTTATCTTGCCTAAGGGAATGAAAAACTATTTTGATAATATGTTAAACTTAATTACTTTAGTTCTGGAATCAGGTACTTTCTAAAAGAAATATCCTGGCTTATTATAGAATGATATATTTAGAACACTGAAGGTAGAGGTTGGATTTGTATGTAAGTCAGTGATATACTGTATGTATATCTTGCATAAAACCCTCAAAATCACAAAAGAGATAAATTCATAAAAATACAATATAGATTATAGTAGTTTACATGTGGGCATATCTGCCTATTCCTTTATTCCTGACTTGAGATGTTATTGTTATGACACTCTGGGATAGGTCCTTCCAGTCTTTTCTTTTGAAGCAACTCCTTCTTGAAGCAAAAGATTTGATCACCTTGCCATTATGCATAAATCAAAGGATCAACTTATTGTTTCATGAAAAAGCATACTACTTTTCTTTTATAGTTTTATTGATTTTACTAGCAACTGTGGGATAAGTATCATTTATGTTAGTGTATCTTTTAATCATAAATATAAAATGCTGCTTCCCATATGTAGATACTCTTTATGTCTTTCAAAACATTATATAACCTATATGAAATCATTGCTTATATTT
>NW_022196914.1:50791596-50800083 GCF_008632895.1 Mastomys coucha
GGGAGGGTGGTTCTTATACGTCATCAATAAAGCAAAAGGTTTATTTGCCTAAAAAGAAAAAAAAAAGAGAATTGGTTTCCCCTCCCCCCCTTCAAAACATCTCAACACCCATATTCAGCTTAAAGAAGTTATAAAGAGTCATCTTCCCAGTTCCCTGGGTTTGCGGGCTCGAGGTGGTTATTCTAAGGTTGTCTTTCTAGGGAATTTAGAAAAAGTCATAATTGGAACAGAGAGAAAAGAGCTAGAATTGATTGTATAACCATCATCTTATTTGGTAGAAATCTTTATAATTGTTACTAAGTTGAAGCCATAATTTCTTATTTTGCTACAGAATTTATTTTGATAAAAAGTTTTATAGGTACAAGACTTGGACCCAGTCCTTCTATAAATGCCACTATAAACTGATCTGAGATGATGAAGCCTGTGAGTTATGGGGCCAAATAGCAAATTCATGGCTCTGAGTTTATTGTTAGGGTGTTTTCAGATATTTTAAATACAAATAGCTGAGGGTAATAAATGAATAACAGTCCAAATTACTTGGTTTTCAAAACTGTCAGAAATCCACCGAATGTGACATTTAATGTTATTTATTCACGTGTTCAGACAAATCTCCTCCTAACAGCTTCCCATTTGTGGATTCAAAGAAGCAGCTGAGCATCTACATTTCCAGATGAGGCTGTACAATGTGGCTAGGTCTCCACTGGGCAGAAATTACCAATCGCTCCTGCAAACCTGTACTGTTTTTGAAATGACAAAATTTACAGCTTAGGGTCCTTAATAACTCCTGTTTTTTCAAAGGTCTGTCGGATGATCCTGGGCCAGAAGGCTGAAGACAGATGCTCCAGCTTCCTGACTTACTGGGGCTGTATAGGTAGGCAGCTGTCTCTATAATTTGTCTCAGTTCTGGAAGCTGTTTTAGGCTTCCTATAGTTCAGATAATGTTAGTCATTCTCAGATTTCTGACGGGGTTGAAAGACTACTTATCGTCTCATAGCCAGCACAGGCTATTTCCATTGAGAGAACAGATTTGAGAGGATGGTTTTCAGTTGGCATACAATCTAAAGCCAGGACATAAGTCAGGTGTAGAGTTATAGTCTTTTAAGTTAGTATAGATAACAGAATATTCTATTTTTATTGACAAAAATGATGAACTGGGTATTAGATTTATCTTTTACTTTATAAATTACAAAATTGTAATGGTTGTGTACAATTTATATCTGAGATAAAAGTCTTTTAAGTGGACTGAAAGGGCGAAGTGTTATGGATAGCCCTGGGGTTGCTTGTATTTTGATGCTAATTTCCCTCTCCTGGGAGGGGTTGAAAATAAGGAATGAGTCACAAACTCAGGTGACTTCTTGTGAACTATCCCCTAATGAATAAAGAAGCCAATCACTGTGCAAGTAGGTGGGACTTCTGGGTTGGACAGAAGAAGAGAGGAAGCAGGAAGAGTTACAGCCCTTTTGGATGGAGATAGTGTGAGGACAAGACGTAATTACTAGTGTCTCCCAGTTTCAACCACGGATCTATCAGGATTCACCACCAGAGGATTTAGATTTAATAAGGCTTACAAGATTAGCATTTTAGTTGTAGTGTCCAGTGTCTGTTGTTTCTAAAAAAAAAAAAAAGAGTATTTGTTTCCATCTTGAATATTACCTTTTTGCATAATTATGATATATACATATTTATATATTTTGATATATGTATAACTTATACTTTATTAAAAGAAATGAGCCTCTAAGGAAAGAAAAACATGGTACTTTTCCTGGGAAAATGTGAATAAGAAATAGAAAAGTAAAATATGGTCAAACTATGCTGAAAGTTAAGCCCCCCCTTAAGCAGAAAGGGCTGGGCCCATAGTGGAACATGAGCTCGTCAAGTAGCATGCATGACCCCACCCCAGATGGACAAGTAACTCCCTACTTGAGACAAGGCAGCATGTATAAGGTGTGTGGACTCCTTACTGGCTGGGCTCTCAATGCATTGGTGATCCACAAAACCCATTTTACGGGACAACATTATAATGATTCTGTCATGCAGCCTCTTCTAAATGTCAGGAGTATTTCCCTGATTGATACCACATTCCCTCTGCTTACTCCTTGTCTGAGTTTCCTTACTTTGGGGGTATGAGGCAATGACCTTAGAAGTTACTGGCTCAGGATGGCTTTGTTGGTTTGAAGTTTTGGGACCTAGATCTTTATTGCACAAAAGTCAAAGAACCCATATCAAAATCAGTAATGTTAAAACTACAAAGCAGAGAATTGAGACGGAACCTCATTATATAGCTCAGGCTATCCTTGAATTTGTGATCCTCCTGCTTTCTGAGTACCAGGTTTGCAGGCATGTGCCATCATGCCCAGCTTAGAAAATCAGTTTTTTTATATGTTTTTTTCTAGTAGATGGGAAGTAGACCAAGCAGTTAATGATGGTTGAAATAAGATGGTAAACTAAGACAGTAAAGTCTGTCTAGTTTTCCTTTCATTTTTAGAGTTAAGAATCAGAGACATTTCTACACTGGACAAAAGAAAGGCCAACATAGGCTGTTGAATGAGAAAGTTGGGAGGAGATTGTGCTGAACAACTGGAATACAGGCGGGTGTAATTTAGGTTCAGCCACAACAGCCTTGGTGTTATAAGAATGTGAAGCAAACCCTGGTTTGTTGGATCTTGCACAAGAAACTGATTGTAGAGCTCTCCTTTTGGGATCTTTAAATTCAGTGCTTCCCAAATAAGATGATTATTTTAGATATCTTAGTGTCTGAGTTCCCAGTCAATGAAAAAAAGGGCAAGAATTTCTAGTCTTCCACTTCTCCCTTATACATTAACAAGTCTGATACTTTGAAACTGATGGCCCCAGCCTTCTGGTCTATGCCACTGCCAAGGATGAAGATGTGCAGCTTTCCCTAAATTGAGCTTGGAAGGGAAAATGGCCAGATGACCATATATGAACACAGACTTTAGAGTCTAATAAAAACCTTGGAACCTGAGTTAGTTATTCCTTGTGTTATGTAGGCGATGAAGCTAAACCCTACCAAAGCCCAGTCACTAGCTGGGGATCCATTTTAAATAAGTGGAAGCTGCTGCCTTTTACATCTTCTTATCACCAGACTGCAGGAACATCCACAGCCCAACAAAATGACAGGTTTGTGTCAGTATACATAATTAGGGCTTAATGAGACTTAATTATTTATAATTACCAAACGAGAGATTGCATATAGTATATTCTACTCTGCATGCTTGAGTACAAATTTGAAAGGTCAGTGAAGTCACTAATTAGCATGCAGAGACTTGAGTGCCTAGTAATTGCACTATAGTTACCAAGACTGCTGATGAGCTTTGTGCAGGCTATCCCCATTCATCAGAGATGCTGACGCCTTCTGAGTCTATATAAAGACTGGTGGAAAAAACATTTTATAGCAAAAAAATAATTGTCATCTAATTTCTTGGTAATGTCATTTAAATAATATATGCCATCATTTATTGAGTACTATCATGTATCACAAAGAATGCTAAGTACTTTGAAAATTACCATAGTTGATCTGTTAATAGCTCATGAGTTATTAGTATTCCCACTTTATAGATGAACCTGAGGATTGAGTGATTATGCTAACTTTGGTTTGGCCACTGACTTCTGAGTCTGTACTTTCATCCTCTGCGCAGTGTAGACTTAGAGGCTTTTTCACATTGTATTTCCTCTATCTAAAATTCCAACACATTCAGCTTATTCTTTTAGAGACTGAAGAATTTCCCAGAACCCCGATTTCCCCGGAAAGTTCTGAGATTTGATTTCTTCAAAGCAACATTTGACCAAGGTCATTACTTAATCATTTAGTTTATAAACTTTACCTTTAGCAAGATTTATGTTGATTATTTTCAGTTATATGTATATGTGTATCTCTGTGTTTGGATGTGTACATATCAGCATATTATATTATTTCTCAGCTCATGTTCCATAAAATACAGTTTGAAGTGAAATAACTTACAAAAAGTGGAAAAATCAAACTGTTCTGTCAAAATAATTAAATATAGTAGGAGATCTTGTGAGCATTCATGTACAGACTATCTGCAAACATACCATAAATTCAGATCCAGTTAGATGCTTGATGTGCACTGGTTGCCTATAATATGTGAGCATGTTGTAGATTCTCTAAAACCACAAATCTAAGCATCTTACTTAATAGGAAATAGTTGGTATATGATCTAAACCAGAAAAAAATATAGTATTTAGGAGAAATCACATTTTTGGCCAACTTTATCTAAGGGACTAAAATAATTTTTTGTGTAATAAAGTTGAAAGTCTTTCTATGTTTTCAGACTTTACTTGGAAATTGGTTTCACAGAGGAGCAGATTGCTGTACTTGGGTTGAATAAAGAAACTCTTTGACCTACTGACTTTGTTTAACTTAGTCTGGTCACCAGCCCCTATGCTTTTCCATCCTGAAAATTACATATCAACTTTAATGACTCATGTTTACAGGGAATAGCATTCTAAATTTTAAATAAATGAATTTGTATGCTGCAGGAGTGCTATGTACATTCTGGTTTTAATGGTCCTATAATTCCAGGTTACATTAATGTAGCCCCTCACTCATTTATGCTTTCCTGGTCATAAAGAAATTTGAGTTAATGACCCTACATTGTTGTCTAAAGTGTACAATTGCTTGCAATTATCTGGGGATTGCACATATAGCTATAAGCGAGGAAGTGCTCTATCACAGACCTACAATGTCAGCTTTCTCTTTACTTTTATTTTAGTGAGACTTATGGAAGGCCACCAAATGAGCTCTTCTTACCTCACCTTTTCATGTATCTGATTATCAACTTGTGCCATCAGGCCTAGTTCTTACAATAATTGTGTGTGTGTGTGTGTGTGTGTGTGTGTGTGTGTGTGTGTGTGTGTGTATATGTTGGGGATAGAATCCAGTGTCTCATGATTACTTGGCATATCTTACCTACTGAGCTATCCCCCATACCAACCCTCCAAATGCTTTTTACTTTCGTATCTGGAACACAAGTAAGTTGAGAATTCATATTAAATTAGGAAATATATTAGAAAAACCTTCCATAAAGAAGTAGCCTGATTAGAAATACTGATTACTAAAGTGCATAAGCTGGAGAAGACAGATGTGTTGCAATAGGGAACAAATACTCTGAGGGAGAACTCAAAATAGGGTGAAGGAACAAACTGATATGAGTATAGGGTCCAAATTATGGAGAACATTAAATGAAATGGTAGTATAAAGTAAATAACTACCGTATTCTCTCTATCTTCCCTAAGTAGTACAATTTATCATCCAAATGCATGTATGGTCGCATGAAAATAGTGTAGCTGTGGTTAGAGAGATAGGGTGCTGATAATTTGATCTTAAGACAATATCCTGAAGGTGACTGAACAAGAGCATGAGAAAACCTGCTGGGGTCATGGAAATATTCTATGTTGAATATTGAGAGCTAGTTACTTCCTAATACTGCTCAAAGCTGAAAGCCTACAATTGGATAGTGCTATCTGCTTGTTCTCTGGGTATAGCCTAATGGTGTCTTTTTAAAAGAACATGTGGAAGAGAATACTTGCTAGAAACAGGAAACTACTAAATGGTGGTCATTCCTATTGTGCTATAACAACTACGTTTGTGAGAATCAACTCACTGTCTGTAAACAATATTAATTCCTCCAAAGAGCAATATCCCAACAAACCAATCACTTCTCACTTCTTAAAGGTTTCACCATCTCTCAGCATCACCACACTAGAAATAAGTTCCTAACACAAGAAACCTTGGAGGACACTCAGACTTCAGCTATACCAGAGTAGTTATGCGAGTCCAAGTTTACTGGTTGTACATTTAGCATCTGCTAAGCTGTGAGTATTGTTACTTGTCAGTAAAACTCAGTGCTGCTGTTTCTCACAGTTGCATGAGCTGATAACAACAAATCCAGAGACTTGAAGCCATTCATTGTGTGATCATCTCGCCACTCTGAAGATAAGACATCCTAAATGAGTCCCCAAGGCTGTGTTCATCTGGGAAGATCCAAAGAACACCAAATCCCCGCCTTTGGTAACATTCTGTGGTTCATAGCTCTTCTGCCCCAGTCAAAGCCGGTAGTGTCTGGTTGAGACATTCTTGTATTGTGGCATCACCACAATGTTTTTTCCACACCTGTCCACACAACCCTCTCAAAGAGACACTTCCAAACTACATTGAACCTATAACAATGATCATGTTTAACACCCTACTATGGTCACTATTGTTTGTCAACTTGACAAAATATAGAATCACTTGAGAAAATAGCCTCTGGATGTCCTTGGGAAGGATTATCATGTTTACATTAATAGAGGTGGGAAGCCACCCCACAGTGTGACACCATCCAGTGGTGAATGACACACCATCCAGTGATGGAGACCTGAACTCTATGAATGAAGAAGCAGAACTGAGCTACAGAATCCATTCTCCCATCTTTGCTTTCCTATTGAGGATGGGAGGTGACCGCCTAATTCGAGCTCCTCAACTGCCTTAGTTTCTCTTTTACAATGCATCGTGAGCCAGAATATGCCTTCTATTGGGGCTGAAGAGACTGTTGCTTCCTCAGAGGACTAGAGTCTTGTTCTTAGCATCCATGAGGGGTGGCTTATAACTTCCTGTGTCTCCAGCTTCAGAACCTCTGACTATCTCTAGCCATGGTGAGCGCTCATACACATGTGTTCACAGCCCAGCACATACAAAATTAAAACAGTCTTTCTAAGTGGTTTATTATAAAGTTTGGATTGTGTGACTCAGAAGGCTGAGCACACGCTTATGTGGTATGTTGGGGCTGACAAATTGGGAAATAAAGACCTGACAGCTGATGAGCCTGCCGCACCAATTCTAGAATCTCAAAAGGCCTGAGATGGACCCATGCAGAGGCCAGAGAAGAGAGATGCCATAGTTGAAGCAGTCAGGCAGCAACTCACCTTCCACTGCTATTTTTGTTCTAGTCAGATCCTCTAAGATTTTGAGGATGCCCACTCTCCTTTTTCTAGTTTCATCAGCTCGACTGACAGTCTTCCATGTCTCCCTCAAGAGATATGTTGATATACATTAAATAACTGTGTTATCTTGGTTATTTAATTATATCTAGCTATCCTGTGCCACGTTCAAGCTAAAACATGAAATTTACCAGTGCGACAGTCATAAATATAATTCTGGTACATAGCAAAAAAAAAAATTGAGGGGGGAACTCAAGAGTATGAGTTGACTTCCTTGTGAAGCACAGCTGGGACAAGCATTATTTTTAGCTTGATTTTGGCTTCTCGCTTATTCTTTTGCTAAATTTTATAGGCAGTTCAGGATCTGTTTTCTTTCTCCATTCCTTTGAATCATGATGAATATTTGAATTCTCTCACTTTGTGCCAAATAGCAAATTCCTTATGTTAAATTCATTCAGTGAGTACTAGAGCATACTAAATATATATAATTAGTCTTACTAAAAGCCTGAAAGCTAGCTGTCTATGCCTCTATTAACATGACATGTGATGAGCATATTGTAAATGCAGACTGGGCTCCCAGTGTGCCTTGCTGCTGTTCGCTGCAGATCCACAGTGTATTTCTCCAGTGCAGTATTCACAAACCAACAAAAGAAAGCTCACCCAGGGGAGAGCAGCTTGTTATCTTTGGTCTAGAAGTGTGAATGACTGGAATGCAAATATTTCTGTGTTTAAATTTTCCTAAAAACCTTTCTATTTAGTGAGATTCTTTTTTCCTCTCAGATCACATATGCATTAATTAAATACATGGTTAACTCTTCAATCAACACTTGGCACATGCCAAGGCTATGTTTGTTTTTGTTGTTGTTGTTGCTTTAGACTTTTAAAGCATGGCATTATAGCTTGTCACTTCATTGAAAAGGCTTTCCATGTGTCAAAGGATGGATGGAGACAGTTGAGTGCCAAGTTTGAGTCCTGTTAGTCTGTAGCTTTTTTAGGGTTGAAGACAGTGCTATGTTTTCAGAAGAGTCATGAGTTTTCTAACCATGCCTTCATGTTGCCAATGTAACAGAGCAGGAAATGTAAAGAATAGATATTTTCCAAATGAATATTAGATATGCTTTTGGATGTCTCAATGGGATAGTGAAGAAATAAATTATTGGAAAGTGGCCACAAAGTCTGGAGAACTAAAGAGTGGATATAGTGGGCTCCTACCTCAAACACTGCAAGGGTTTGTTCGAAAGTGATGGGGTGCTTCCTAACAGGGTGTCCTGTGCGTGTGACCTATCTCTGTCACCATAGCACAGGAAGCTTGTGCTGGCAAGACTGTCTGTGACCCTTGTCAGCGGGGGACAGTGGATTAGCAATACATGCAATATCTTAAAAGAGTAAAAAGTCCCATCCACTAGTGCTTAAACTATTCACATGGTGCCATTCAGTGTCAGATAATGAACAAAAGATTCTTTTTGAAAATACTAATTGTTTATTTTTAAATTTTGTTTGAACTGTGCTTTTTGAGATGTATAAAGGTTT
>NW_022196914.1:50800201-50811599 GCF_008632895.1 Mastomys coucha
GAGGAGGAGGAGGAAAGAAAGAAAAAAAGAGGAAAGAAGGAAAGAAAGAAAAGGAGGAAAGAAGGAAAAAAAGAAAGAAAAAAGAACCCCAAGTACTGAGTCTGTGATATATTTGCGACTGTTGAGTACAGTGTTTGTCCCAGCCCTTTGCATCTACATTTCTAAGTGACTTTGACTCTGGCTCCAAGCTGGCGAGCCTTGGGGGGTTCTGCCTTCCAACCTCATTATTTCAAAATGTGAGGATGGGGTTCTAGAGAGGTTGGAGTGCCTGGCTAGCATTACGTCATTCCTTAGACACAGAAGCTGGACGAGAACACTGGTGTTTAGTTCTTTCCATGGCATTAACTTTCACTTTTTTCGCTCTAATTTTTATGGACTCATGGAAGTCAAAAGCATCACTGTATTCACATGCCCCTTTAATCTCACTTCCAGGCTATAATCTATAAACACATTTACTTAAATATGAGTGCAGTTTCCGTCTAAGCTCCGGGACTCTCTTCTGTGCTGTTCTCCTTGCCAGCAAGCCTGTCATGAGATGTGATTTCTCTCAAGGGTTCCCGAAAGAGGTGTTTGTGTGAGCCAACTGACAGAAGGCCAGAGCCCTGAGGCCATCAACTAACATCCATATATATTTACACATTGTGCTTTTATTAAACTGTTTCAAGCACAACCCAAGTATAAGTTTTTTTTTTCCCACTGACCTCATTTAGAAAGAGAAAATACATTGTTGCGAAACTCCAGCCCAGCTGAGAAGGTTTCTGACAGCTTCAACAGTGCCAGATGATCCATGCTACAGCATTCAGTCCCACTCCGCCACCCCCACCCCATGATGCAGAAGAAAAGGTAGCCACAGAGCCACAGAGTGCTGGAGTGGTAAATGCTGTCATGTTTCCTGTCCTTTGATTCTGCTATGGTGAAAACAGTTGGGGTTCATCAATCTGTGACCTCTGAGTCTGTGTAAGAAGCTATGTAAGAGGCCAGAGGTCTCTCTAGAAGTGTCCCACATAGAGATGCCCTAGGTCAGATCATGAATGACTAGAGCTAACCAGGTTATGCTTCTCTAGAAAATCTGTGAAAAAGAAAAGATAAAGAGTTAAGAATAGAGTCGAGCTAGACCTGGGAACTGTGACAAAACCAGGAAAATTGTTAACATCCCAAGATAGGAAACAGACAGCTCATGTGTCTTGGAGAGCCACATGAACTGGAGGACTGGCTCAGTGGTAGAGCACTTGCATGGCATATCTTTGTTTCAAGCATTATAAGAAAGCAAAACAAAACAAATGAATATATAAAAAAGATGGGCTTGTTAAAGCACTAAACAGTTGGTGAGCATCTGCTCTAAGCCAGACACTGTAGTTGCAGGAAGGCTTTGCACTGCATGTTGGGATATAGTATATAAAATTAAAAAAGCCCAAAGTCTAATAGTTTCATTTTAGTGGACAAATGAACAGATGATAAGATATTAACAAAATAGAAAACTAGATTTCACCAAACCCAGACACTATTGTGGATACCTGTAAGTGCTGGCTGACAGAAGCCTGATATAGCTGTCTCCTAAGAGGCTCTGACAGTATCTGACAGAAGTAGAGGCCCACAGCCATACATTGGACTGAGTACAGGGTCCCCAATGAAGGAGCTAGAGAAAGGACCCAAGGAGCTGAAGGGTTTGTAGCCCCTTAGGATGAACAACAATATGAACTAACTAGTACCCTCAGAGTTCCCAGGGACTCAATCACCAACCAAAGAGTACACATGGTGGGACTCATGGCTCCAGCTGCATATGTAATAGAGGATGGCCTAGTCGATTATCAATGGGAGGAGAGGCCCTTGGTCCTGTGAAGCCTTTGTGCTCCAGTGTAGGGAATGCCAGGGCCAGGAAACGGGAGAGGGTGGGTTGGTGAGCAGGGGAGGGAATAGGGTTTTTATTTTTTGGATGGGAAACTGGGAAAGGAGATATCATTTGAAATGTAAATAAAATATCTAATAAAAAAGATATTAACAAAATAGAAAAGTAGATTTAAAGGTGAGAAATGCTCTATGGATTTTAATAAAGAACTCTTGTCAAAGGAAGTCAAGAGAACTGGGGGGTGGGCAAGACAGGGCTGGCGATTTGAAGAGGGCTCTGAAAAGGTCTGACTAAGAAAATATTTGAGTATACCTTGGAGAGGGTGAGGCAGCCATCTGCCCAGACGTCCAGTAGGAGCTATATTAGGCTAGATTAAATGAAGGACCATTGGCATTGCACCAGCCCAGACGTGGTGTAAGCTAACCCTAGAAAAGCAGCAAAGTACAATTACCAGTGCTTCTCAGAACCATTATCTCAAGTAGTCAGCGAAATCCTTGACAGCTGTGTGTGTTGCGGGAGTGAGACAGGTTTCTCAAAAGACATGGAGTCTCAGTGAAGTTGGCACATAATTTTTTTTTAACTTTTTTTATTTTTAACAGTGAAGGCAGTGCTACAAACAGCCACATGCTTACTAAGAGTGTCTTATTCTTGTTCCTTTCATCATCACCACCACCATCATCACCATCACCATTCTGTTCTTTACATCCTCATTTCCTCAGAGGGATGGGCTATCAGATTACTATCTTTTATTTTTTTTACTATTTTTTATTAGATATTTTCTTTATTTACATGTAAATTTCTCCCTTCCCAGTTTCCCCTCTAAAAAACAAAGAAACAAACAAAAACAACAAAAACAAACCCCAGCTGCCTCCCCACTCCCCATGCCTGCCACCCCACCCTCTCCTGCTTATAGGCCCTGGCATTTCCCCACACTGGGGCATAGAACCTTCACCATAATGATACATTTCAGTATCTTCAGAATTGAATTTGAGGGAGATTTTGTTGTTACTGCTGTTTTGTATTTGTTTGTTTTTACCTTTTGTAAGTTTGGGTCAGTCAAATTTCTTTTATTTCTCTCCCAGGATGTCTTAGACACTACCTCCCATGGTATGGTGGGTGGTGGTGCTCCCAGCAGGTCCTCTTGGCTCCTCTCATCAGCACGGTGAGCTTGTTCAACCCTGTGCTTCCCTCCTACGAGATGCCACCTAGAACTTCATTCAGATGCCTTGTGCTGCCTTGCCTCAGCAGCATGGCCTGCCCTTTCCCACTCTGTCCTTCCCAAACTTTCGTCCCCTCATCTGCTAGCATGGCCTGTCGTACCTGAGCCTTCACCTCCAGTGGAGAGACCTTGAGAACAGGCTGCTGTTGGCCCAGTGCCTTACCTGGCTTCTTCACTTTCCCTGCCCAGCTTCCCTGCTCCCATAGAGGTCCCTAGAGCCACAGAGTCACAGCGACAGAATCTTTGCATATGGGATGACTCAAGCTATGATAACAACAGAGAACCCAGATTCTTGGCCAAATTAAAGACTTCATGTTCTAGAAAAACATGTGAAGAAAAACACAGTCGTCGCGAGGTGCTACAAGTATTTCATTAGTTTCCTGCTTACCCTTGAAATGTGCACACCTGAGACAGAAGTTGTCATCTCCTAGGAAATCCTGTAGATCACAGATTTGTATGTGGTCATGAGCGTAGTGTTAAATTACTAAAGTCAGTCCCTAAATGTGGCAAGGTAATATTACGTTCATTTTATAAACCTGTAAAAACACTTAGTGACTTATTGGTGCAAAAATATCAAATTCTTCTACAAAATACAAATTTTCAAAAATTGTTTTCCTGATCACTACCAATTAAATTTCCTGAAATCATTTAAACAACTAAAATATTGGTGTTACTAAACATTTTTCACAAATTGGATTTTTAGAAATTTAAGACAGCATGAAAGTGACTAAAATTGTTTATGACTCTATTTAAACACAAGCCCTACAGAGTAAAAAGCATCATTTCTTCTTTTATATGACAGTTTCTTAATCATTTTAGGGTGATAGTTATATTCATTCTGAGAGCCTCTAAAGGCTTTGATAACATAATTGTCACAGAAGTGCTATTGAACAATCCTATCCAATGAGGGAGAAATACTCCTTCAGAAGGGTCATGTACAGGAAAGTCTGTGTGTTGCAGGATTTCCCCTGTCCAATTATGTTAGGGCAGCAAGAGGCCTGTGATTGGACAGGGAAAAGGGAGGCAGAGCTAAGAGTTGTAGAGACAGAGAGCGTCTCAGAGGGAGAAGGAGAAGGCCAAAATGGAGGTGAACATGAACCAGCATGGCTTTAACCAGCCACAGGTAGTTATGATATAGTTAAAATAATTGGGATAAAGCTTTTATCATTATCAATTGGTCCAGAAATTATTGTATTGGCTTCTTATAAATTGAAAAATTATTGATACATAAATCTGATTGGTTAATTATAAGTTTTAAGAGTTTTGATTCTACTTAGTAAATTGGTGTTGTGGTGGCTGACCTTGGAGTCAGTGTGTGGGGCTGGCATCGTAGTGAAGAGAATTTGCAGGAAGGCTACAGGTTCATTTTCTGCCAAGAGTTGATGACCCATGTGCAGGAACTTCCGGTCTTTTTTGTTTTTTTCCAGCAACATTGGTGTACTGGTTTATTGCTTAGACAGTGAAACTTTGGTGTCTTTTCACAACTAGTTCACAGAAAAGTTGTTCTCCTCAACCTCTTTTTCCAGTTAAATTATGCTAATTTGTTCTAAGGGCTTTTGAAGTCAGGGAGATGGTTTAGTCATTAAAGTGCCTTGTGTATGGGCATAATGACCTGAAGCTGACTCCTCAGCACCCGTACGCAAATGCTAAGCTATACTAGAACCCTAGTGGTTTGTGTGTGTGGGGGCGGGGATGGGAAGGGAGTTGGTTTGTTTCATTGTATGGGGTGCTAGAGACAGGCAAATGGGTCCCCAGAGCCCATGGCCAACATTATTGCCAATTGGTGAGTTATAGTTTCATTGAGGAACACTTTTTAAAACAAAGCAGGCAGTAATGTGGAAGACATCTGACGATTTGTCTAGCAATGTGCACTAGGGAATTGTGGGTTGTGAAAAAACACACACTATGTCTTCAAAGTCAAGGTGATTTTATGATTCTGTATGTAGAAAGCTAAAATATATTTTGGAGGTATATTTAAGCACTGAGCCATGCCTGCACAGTCTCTTCTCTCTCTCTCTCTCTCTCTCTCTCTCTCTCTCTCTCTCTCTCTCTCTCTCTCTCTCTCTCAAAAAAACACACACACAGACACACACAGACACATACACACACACAAACAAACACACACATACACACACATTCTTTTTCTTTTCTTTTTGTGGCAAAATGGTGGTAAAATGATTGATTCCGAGGCCCTGTGCATTCTAGGCAAATGCTGTATCTTCAACCTTACTTCACTTTTTTGCTTGAGATAGGGCCTCCCTAAGTTGACCAGACTGGCTTTGAATTATCCTTTAACCCAGAGAGGCCTTTAATGTGAAACCCTTGGACATCAGCCTCCCAGGCTGCTAGTGTTACAGGCCTGTGCTACCACACCTATGTGAAACACTATTCTTTTCTACTTAACTCAGTTTATTTGTCAAAAATAATTGATTAAGACTTATGAAATTTCCTAAAACTTCTATATGTCATTCTGGCTGATCACAGTTAATATTTGGATTTGCTATGCCCCACAAAGACCTATATGTTTAAAGCTTATTCCCAGGATGCTCTTGGTAAGTGGTAGAGATTGATGAGGTACACAGAGAAAGCAGCCTTCTTACTGCATCCTGGCTGCAATAGTGAGGAGATCTTTTGGGCCTTTGTCTAATCTAGCCCCATAAAAAAATGGAGATGAATGGACATTTGGTTCCTGAAAGAAATACTTTCCACATTCAGTCATTTTTCTCAAATATGTTGCTACAGCAATAGAAAGTAGAGTATCAGCCATATGTCAATACCATACTGCTTTTGTTGCAATAGTCATTCTTAAAATAGATACCGTTCTGTTCCCTGACTTTGTTGTACTTTTCAAGAGCGCTTCGACTATTCTATGTCTCTTCCATTCCTGTTTCTATGTTATACAACAGGGGTCAGTACAACTCTAAAACCATCTGGCTTTTGTTGACTCAACATTTTACTAATACTTTTCTTAAGTATGTGGTTTTCCTGACCACAGAGAGATTTTTCTACTTTGCAGATATTTGACTTGTTACATTTTTTAGTTAATTCTTATAACTACTTTACTTTATATTCTAGAAAATTCCTCCTATTATAAACATATTAAAATACTTGATGAACTTCAACTAATTAATGACTATTAAAATGTTTACTCATGTCACATTTTTAACATAGGTAAAACCAACCATCATTTTTTTTTCATAAATGATGAGAGCACAATTTAAAGTTCTAAATAAGAGAATTACCCCAACTTTCCTGGACATTAAATAATACCTTTTGAGGCAAAAATTGTCATTAGAATCATCAAAAGTTATATCTATCTGGAAACTTTTTTATTGGTCAAGATTTAGCACACAGTGGACATCATAATGACAGAATTAAAAAGATGCAAGAACATGCCTGAAGATTTGAAGCATAGCACACAGAGATGTGACAGAGTTTAATGAAGTTACTTTAAAGATGCACAATAGGAACTCTGCTTGTATGTTTTGGAAATGAAATGGTGTAGAGGGAACATTAAACACATAGCTATAACTTGGTATATTCATAGTAAATGCAAGGATTCTGTTTCCTGATCCCATATTCCTAGTTCAGAGTTACCAGTGAGGTCAGGTTTCCATGGTATATTACTGACTGTATAGTATCTTCAATATGTTCAGAGCTCTCCACAACATGGTAAGCTAACAAATTCAAAGTTAACTTTTAAATTGATATGTGTATTTGCTTATATTAAGGATCAGAATGGTGATCATTATACATGTAACAATGCCCATGGTAGTCACATGCAGAGCCACAAACACACCATTCCATTAAGTCTGCTTGTCTTTCTGAATTACTCAAAAAAGCATCCCTTTTCCTTTTCCTCTTTGTATTCCTCTTCTAAGAATGATTCCCCTAGGGGCTGGCGAGATGGCTCAGTGGGTAAGAGCGCGGGCTGCTCTTCCGAAGGTCCTGAGTTCAAATCCTAGCATCTGTCGCCCTCTTCTGTTGTGTCTGAAGTCAGCTGCAGTGTACTTATGTATAATAATAAATAAATCTTAAAAAAAAATAGAATGCTTTCCCTAACAGGTGGAGCTTCCTCCTTCTCTCTAAAGCTTCTCTATTCCCATTTTCATCACAGGTTTGCTTATCTGCACTAGATGGCCCATTTGCTCATCATTCATATCTAACTCAAAGAGATCTGGCATTTTCTCGTTTTCTGGGTCATTATTGAGATTCATATACTTCCTATCCTGGGATTTTTCCTTCTAAACTCAAATGAAATTGCCTTTAAGATTAAAAATATTAAAGAAATTGGAGCCAAGAATTTGAGAGAGAGTAAGGGGTTTTGCACATGAAGGGAAAAGAATGTGGAAAAATTATGTAAATATATTTGAATTTAAAAAAAGCAATGGTTAAGATAAGTGTATGACTCATATCATTTAAATGACCTGTACTAAAATGCTGCCTTTCAAAGTTGATGGGTTGAGCCATATTTTTCAGGACACTGTATGACCAGGCAATGTTCCAGTTTCCTTTGTGGACAAAATGCAGAAACTCATGTACCCCAAATCAAATACTTGAACAGAAAGTCAAAGTAAAGTTCACTGGAATTCAAGAACTGAATCTCCATTGTAAACATATCACAGGACCTGAACTTATTCATCTGTCAGGAACAGGAGCTACAGGGGTTTTAGGACTATGCTACCTGGTGTCTGTGGGATATAGCTTCAGCTGGCTGCCTCTTCCTCAGTTTACACACAGCTCAGAGGGATTGCTCCATCCATTTTTAAATCATGCAGCTCTCAGGAGTTATGTTATAATTTCCTATCTGCTAACTAGTCAAATCCCTTGCTCTCCAAATTTCCAGAGAAGATTGATTCTTCTTCAGATGTCTAGCCAAATCCCAATGAATAAATTCTATAAGCATTAGGAGGCAGTGTCTTTAGGTAAGTTGTCACATCAGACCCAGTGAATATGACCAGAGAAGGGGCAAGTGATTACCCATGAAGGGCAGGCTTATTTAGCCACGGGGATCTGTCATACTGTGTATTATAATGCTGAAAATATGTTAAAGAAATGAATAGACAATGAATCAGTATGGAATCTGAAGAACAGAAATGATGCAGATAAAGCTGGTAGAATTTGGGGATATTCTAGGACTGTCTTAGGGTTTCCATTGCTGTAAAGAGACACCATGACCAAGGCAACTCTTATAAAGGACATCTTTTAATTAAGATTGGCTTACATGTTCTAGATCCAGTCCATTATCATCATGTCTGGAAGCATGGTGGCATCTTAGGCCAGCATGGCACTGGAGGAGCTGAAAGTTCTACATCTTGTTCCAAAATCAAACAGAAGACTGGCTTCCAGGCATCTAGAATGATGGTCTTAAAGCCCATGCCCACAGTGATACATTTCCTACAACAAGATCACACATATTTCAACAGGACATAACTCCTAATAGTGCCACTCCCTTGGCCAAGCATATTCAAACTATCACATTCAGATCTCTAGGCCCCACAGGCTTGTTCAAACATATGAATCTATGGGGACCATACCTAACCATAGCATAATGCAAAATACATTTAACCCAACTTCAAAAGTCTCTGTAGTCTATAGCAATCTCAACAATATTAATAGTCCAAAGTTTAAAGTCTCTTCTGAAATTCATGTATTCTCTTAAGTATAATCCCATATAAAGTCAAAAATACTGGACAAAAGCAAGAAAACAAGCTGGGAAAATTCCAAACTCCATGTCTCCATATCTGATGTCAAAATGCTCTTCAGATCTCCAACTCTGTATTGACTGCTGTTAGCAGATCTGGCATTCAGCAGTAACAAACTTCATTCTCTTGGGCTGGTTCCACTCTATTAGCAGCTTTCCTTGTCAGATATCCCATGGCTCAGACATCTCTTTTTAGGGTATACAAGGGAACTTCAATTTTACAGCTTCTTAATCCAATGTCTGGGATCTACACTTGATCTTCTGGTCTTTTCCAAAAGACTAGGGTCACTTCTCCAGCTTTGCACTCTGCAGCACTCTAGGCTCTGGTTGACTCCACTCTACTGCTGCTGCTCTTCTTGGTGATCATCCCAAGGTACTGGGTTTGTAACTTACTGGAGTCTTCCATTGCAACTAGGCTTTGCCAATAGCTTCTCATAGGCTCTTTTCATGGTGTCAAGGCTCAACTTCTTTGCATGGTCCCTTCAGTCCTGGGCCATCAACTGGAGCTGAGGTTGTACCTTTACCAATGGCCTTCCCTGGCCTCACACAGTGCCAAGCCTCAACTGCTCTCACTGACCTCTTCATCCCTTCAAATCCAATACCACCTGGATGATTCTTACACATTACCAATTCCAACTGCAGCATAAGGTACGACCTTGGCTATCTATAGAACACACCTTCTTTGTGCTCTCAGGGAAAACAGTTCCCAGAAGGTTTCACCTCAGTGATCCTGGTCTCCTCTTAATCACTGCTAATTTCTTAGCTTCAGGTAACTAGCATTAATTGTCCCAGTAGTCCCTTCTATTCTTGACTCTAAAGTTAGAGCCAGAAGACTGAAGCTGCTACGCTCTTCTGCTTGCTGAAGCTGAAACATGGCAGGTCCCCTTTTTCTATTATACTATCAACAGCTCTCTGTTTTCTAACTCCTTCACTGCCTAAGTTTGGCTGTCCTGGAACTTGCTCTGTAGATTGACCTTAAACTCAGAGATCTTCATGGCTTTGTCCCTGGATTCTTGGGGTTAAAGGTATGAATCACCATGCCTAGACCTAAGCATTTCTTTATTTGGAACTTGCTATACCAGGCTGGCTTTGAACTCAGAGATGCTTGCCTCTGTCTCCTGGCATTAAAGGTATGTACTACCATGCCTGGACCTAAACTTTTCATAGCATCTGTATCCTTCTCAAGATCTGTATCAAAAGTCTGTGTCTTCCAGCCTCAAGATCTGGATGTCAGTTGTACTCTCCATTTCTGTATTATAGTTCATTTCATATTAAAAGTCCAAATGAAAACAATAACCAAGTCCCTTGTTCACTTGCAGAAGCACAAACAGTAGGATTAGCAGAGTAGAGTCTTGCTTGGAGGCCACCACTCTTTTAATCTCCTTGAACATAGGATTCAGTTCCACTTCACTTCCTGGTGCCTATTTATTACTTGAATCATATATTTTATATTTTTTCCTTTCTCAGCTCTATCCTTTTCATCAAAATGCTCATTATAAGACTGAGCTTTAGTAACCACACAACAGAATTTATATCAGGCTCTTTTGAGACTTCTTTTGTCAGTACAATTAATCTAAATCTCTTTACCTTAGCCTCTGGCAGACTCTTTGGACAAAAGCAAAAATGCAGCTACATTCTTTACCAAAACATCATAAGAACAATCTCTAGTGTTTCAATCACCCTCAGTACCAAGTCTTCATATTCCTACTGTGATGGCTTACTAAGTCCTACTTAAATCATTCCATGGCTTTCCAAATCCAAAGTACCAAAGTCCACATTCCTCAAAAACAAAACAAAGCAAAAACAAAAATACAACAGCACAACAACCCCCCAAAACAAACAAAAAACCCAAAACAAAACAACAACAAAAATCATGTCAGGGTTATCACAGCAATATCCCAGTCCCCAGTGGCAACTTCTGTCTTAGTTAGGGTCTCCATTGCTGTGAAGAGACACCATGACCAAGGCAACTCTTATAAAGGACAACAGTTAACTGGGGCTGGCTTACTGGCGCTAAGGTTCAGGCCATTATCATCATGTCATCATGGCAGAAAGCACAATATGGCACAGGAGGAGATGAGAGTTCTGCAGCTTGTTCACACCACAGCCAGGAGAAAACTGACTCTTCCACAGTGGGAGAAGTTTCAAAGCCCACTCCCAGAGTGACACACTTCCTCCAACAAGGGCCCACCTCTTAACAGTATCATTTCCTATGGGCCAAGCATATTCAAACCACCACAGGGACTAAAGGCAACAAAGCCACATAAATGTGTTTATGTTGCAGAAAGAAGCCAGCATACAATTGCATGCTTCATAAACCCTTGTCATTGGAGGGTAGATCAAGAGACCAGCGGTGTGAGACTTCTTAGTTGCTATTTTCTTTTGTTTATTTGTTTTTTCATTCTTGTTATCTCACAGGTTTGAAAATGTCTTCTATCATACTATGGAGTTTATGAACAATGGAAATTTTGCTCCCTGGTTGGAAAGTGTGGAAGAATATAGCTGACATATTACAAAGACTTATGTTTATTAATCAGTATCTATTATTTTAACCTGAATTGTGATGTTTATTTGAACAGTTTTGTTGCATATTTCTGAATTCTGAGGATATTTTTCTTCTGTGCTATTC
>NW_022196914.1:50811609-50818285 GCF_008632895.1 Mastomys coucha
TTAATTTTGGGGCAAGAGCCTTTTTAAAGCAGGTATACCTTTTAAAAAATGTCCTTAGTTTTGGATTTTTTCCCATCTTATTTTAAGTCTTATATAGCTTCATGAAGTTCCTTACATGTCTATCTCTTTTACTGTGTCTGCAACTATTCTGTTCTAGATGCATAGAGCAAATGGTTCTCTGTAAATGCCTTTGACCTCTTCTAGTGACAAGTTTAAAGTTCATTTTCATTTTAGTTCATTTCTATTCTGATCTAGTGACAAGTTTAAAGTTCATTTTCATTTTGGTTCATTTCTATTCTGATCCTCCACTGGGAATCAGTTGGTGCTCTGAGGGCTCAATATGTGTCTTCAGATCTCCAACAAAGCTGGGGCAGTTCTTTGGAGGTCTGTATCCAAACAGGTAAAAGGCTGGTCAATGTATTCACCTCTGCTTGACCATGTCTGACCTTCAGACATCCACACTAACCCTATTGTATAATGTGAGTTTATTCAGGAGCACAGGTCTGACAACCATATTCCTCAGCAACATTTGCCAGGCAAATCATGACAGTTTGCTACAGGAAGTCGTGATCATAAAGACCAAAGGATTCCTGTATTGGTAACTCTATCTGTGGGCCTGTGTGCTGGAGGCTTTCCACTAAGATCTCTGGCTGGGCCAGGTACTAAGGAAGCTTCAGGCAAGTGGGAGAGAACTCGAGCAGGGAGGGGATTTGCCTCCACTGCTGCAGCTGTCTCCTCTGCTGCTGCCACTTCAGTTGTTCCATATGCTGAGTCAGGCAGGGCTCAGCCAGCCTGAGGCTGACTAGCCAGTGATGGGTGCCAGGAAGGTTCTGGTGCCATTTTGGGGAGTGCAGATCTCTTCCTCAAGTAGCAGTGTTACAGATCTTATGACAGAAGCTGTCGGATCACAGAGTAATTCTCACATACCTTTAATCTTTCTGGATAGGATTCTTATATACAATTTTGGGGTTGGTTTGGATCTGACAGTATGTACTTCCTATTGGCTTGGTCTGAGAGCTTGGGGATACCTTATTTACATGTGCGAGGGCCTGAGGTACTGCTCCTATGTGACTGATGGTCACAAACCTCTCTACAGGGGATAGGGGGCTTTGCAGGGCTGTAACTATGCCACAGGAGCCTTGTGCCCAGGAACAGGCAAAGTGCCTACTTCAGGGTCACCAGGATTTCTAGCTTTAGCTCAACCGGGAACTAGGGTACCTTTCACAGCCGACTGCCCTACATCTATTGTCTTGTTTGTGCATGCCAAACCTCAGATACCAGGCACTTTAGTCATAATTCGACCCATTATTTCCTCCTATGTTGCACTGGAGACTATGGAGTTAGGCTGTTATCCTGAACTTGAACAAAGCCATCTGGCCAAAAAAATGAAAAAATACTTAAGTTAATTTTCAGTACAAGTCTGAGGGTCTAGCAGTGCTTAGAAAAAGATGTTAATAATGTGTTGTTTGTTATTTGTTTACATGTTTGAGTGTCAGTGCTTTTAATATCAGACAAATTTAACTAAGATCTTCTGAGAACAACTCACAAGTCTCAGTATACTCCAGTGTCCATATGACATTCAATTTTCTTCTTAATTACAAGCAGATGTGAAGATTTAATATCACGGTTGATAAGGTAGGTAATGTGGCAAATAATTGAGGGAATTCTAGGGCAAAGGCAGGGAAAATTTATCCCTAGAGAAAGTCCTATTTATTTTGCTTTGGAAATGTTCACTTTGAATGTATTTCTCACTTAGTATATTGGGGTGATCTCTCTCTTGTTTTCTCTTTAGGATCATTCCTTAGCAATAAAGCAGAAATAGGAAACTGCTACCATGTCTCATTGGGAATTGGATGTCAAATCCGCTAAGCTAAACTTAAAAGCGTTTTAACAGGTTAAGAAGGAGAAGATCATAGAAGCCACAAGGACTACAGAAGAGAAGGAAGTTTGTTTACAAGGTCAGTTCAAAGCATAGTCAACTGAATGACCTGTATCTGGGGTAGGATGTTTGCCAGAAACAGCCAAGGGCACTGTTCATGGAAAGAGGGTAGGCCGACTATAAACTTAAAAGCTAACCACATAACTTAAAGGGCCTCATTTAAAAAAAAAAGCCATGTATACTGCAGACACATAAAACATACACATGGGTGTGGCTGTATGTGTACCGATGTCTGGATGCATATATATATGTGTGTGCAAATATGTATGCATGAGTGGGGTCTACTCCACTACTGGCCATTCAGTACTATTTGATCTTTTCTGTTGTTCATCTCTTTTATCAATACTATGTTTGGCCTTTTACTTGTTGGCTTCAAACTTGATCTCTGACAAACTGACTTCTTCCATCACCTCTGTTCTTCCTTGTTCACAAAATATGTTCACTTACTGCACTTGTTCCTATCGTTTAAGGATTGTCTAATATATTAAGTAATATGCTGAAACCTAGACACCACGTCTAAGCTGAGATAATAAATGCTGCATTGTGACATGATAGATTCAAATTCTTCAAGATGAGAAAATATCCTAGAGTAGAAAGTAACTTAATCATAAGTTCTCAGCAAGGGAATGCATCTGAAAACATTTTAGTTTTAAATAATGATATCTTTTCAGACATAGAGTCTCAGAACTTTAATCACAGCACTCATTAGCAGAGGGAGAAGGATCTCTGTGAGTTTGAGGCCAGCCTGTTCTACATAGTGAGTTCCAGGACAGCTGAAGTTGCATATGAGACCCTGTTTTTTTTTTTAAAAGTTGCCCCTTAAAAGACTCAGAATGTTTATTTCACAATTGTTCTGACTAAAGATGCTGATGTGATGAGCTATCAAAAATCTACCTTCCTTCCTATGAAATGAAATTAATAAAATTAATTAATTAATTTTAAGTAAAATCTACAAAAGATGTGAGGTCATGCTAAATAATAAATTGGTTGTGCGTTCCTGTGATTATAGCACTGTAATGCAGAGGTACAAAGACCATATAAGTAAAAAGAGAAAAGGCCCAATCTAAACAAACAAAAGGACATAATGGATGGGCACAACTAATGATGCTGCCTTCAAATATCTACAGGCAGGAAAGAAGTAAAGCAAACAGTGTCCATGTATGAATGGACATCATTAGTAAAGGGTAGCAAATACTCATCTAGCTTCCCAAGTGGAAAGAGGAGCAAATAGGCCTATTCTTTTCTTAACAGAAAAGGGACTGGGAAACTGGCTGTGGATAAGGTAGAAAGCAAAACTGAGGGGCAAGCTGCTTCCTTGAAGACAACTTTATCTGAAAATTCCACCCTCAGCTAAGAACATCACTGCAGGCAGACACAAAGATAGGATTCAGTTCCTACTTCCTCCTTGGTGGGGTAAATTCTGACACAGGACAGTCCAGAAAAAGGAACCAAGTGTGAAGAGCACTGACCTCTGACCCATGTGTAGGTTGAAACTTACAAGTCTGCTGTGGGAGAACAATGCTAACAGACAGCTTCCAGACTATTCTACTTTAAGAACATTCAGAGTCAGGAATGAGGCAGCTTTGCTCATTTCACTTTAAGAACTGGTTATAGTCTTCATGATGTTTTTAAGGGATTAATATATAAATTTCCGAAGAGTTGGTACAAAGTTCACTCTTGCTTAGTAGAGAGCTACAATCTGAAAGCCAGGCGAAGAGTGAAGCTACTTCGACACCTCAAGAGAAGCAGTCACTTCAAGAAGAGGGTCTGCCATAAAGGATTAGGACACAATCTCATCCTTGAGTAGAAAGTCCCAGCTTTTGTGGGTGGTTTCCCAAATTTCCCAAGAGGATGGATTTTGCTAAATCATATGACTCTGCTGCTAATTACTGAAAAAGCCTTCTTAGTTCCAAATAAGATTAGGTTGGGTGCATGGTTTCTCATCCTTGTTAAAGATCAAGTGCTTAACACTTCAAGCAGCTTCTTCTTGGAAGGACAGGAAGTGTCCAGTTTTGTAGGTTTTCCTAAATATGAAGGTATTAAATATTGAGTCTATTTTATAGCCAGTCTACGAGTTCTGATGAAAACCCTAACTATTCCAGAAGGGAAGCAAGAACGTTTGACCTAAAAGGAGAAATGAAAAGACCAACTTCCCAGGTGTCCTCAAAGCAAAGCACTCTCCTTTTTCCTTACTAACATAGCTACATGTCTAGAAATTACCAATAAACACAGGAGGATCTAGCTTCAAGGCTAAAGAATTAGATTATGCCCCTGCAGTTCTTTCTCCATACACATCCACAATGTGTTCTGGGGCTCTCCTTGCTCTCCATCAGCAGTGCAACTCTGAAGCAGAAGCACCCATGCACTGCTGTTGTCTGCACACCATGCAGAACCTCTCCTAAAACTTGGATCTTGGCTTTACTTGCTTTAAATTCAACTAGCGTCTCTCTTACTTTTTATCAATACATTTCTTTTTGTTACATTGCCCTATGTTTTTTCCTCTAGCCAGAAATTCCCAGAACTCTTAGGAGACTTCTTCCTTTTGGAAGCTGAGGCGCCAACAAGTTATGAAAGTCAGGCACTGAGTCATTCACATGACCCAAAAAAGAACAAGAACTCCATAGCCTTCCAAGCATGGTACATGGGTGTAGGACTGAACAGATTCCACAGTCCAGAGAGAAATTCCCAAAGTTCACTATTCCACCTTTCTTTATTTGCTTCCAAATAAAATTCTTATTACACTTAAAACAATTATTTTTAATAGTGTTTCCTTTGATCTTTAATCAAAATAGTGTATATGCACATCTAATACTTTTTCAAACACTTAGAAGGAGTTAGCAGATTTCTACTAGAAATGGTTTCTAAATAATATATTTTAATATCAGCTGTGGTAGTTTGAATATGCTTGACCTGGGGAGTGACACTATTTGGAGGTGTGGCCTTGTTGGAGAAAGTGTGTTACTGTGGGTGTGGGCTTTAAGACCTTCCTCCTAATCATGTAGGAGTCAATCATCCTTTTTGTTTTTAAAGATTTATTCATTATGTGTGAGTACACTGTAGCTGTCTTCACACACCCCAGAAGAGGGTGTCAGATCTCATTACGGATGGTTGTGAGCCACCATTTGGTTGCTGGGATTTGAACTCAGGACCTCTGGAAGAGCAGTCAGTGCTCTTACCTGCTGAGCTATCTCACCAGCCCAAAATATGATTCTCAGTTTGTTTTGTTTTGTTTTGTTTTGTTTTTCCGAGACAGGGTTTCTCTGTATAGCCCTGGCTGTACTGAACTCACTCTGTAGACTTGACTGGCCTAGAACTCAGAAATCTGCCTGCCTCTGCCTCCCAAGTGCTGGGATTAAAGGCATGCGCCACCATTTCAGGGCTCCAATCATCTCTTAATGGCGTACAGATGAAGATTAAAACTCTCAGCTCTTCCTGTACCATGCCTATCTGAATGTTGCCATGCTCCTGTCTTGATGATAATGGGCTGAACCTCTGACCTGTAAGCCAGCCCCAATTAAATGTTGTCCTTGTAAGACTTGCCTTGGTCAAAGTATCTGTTTTCAGCAGGAAAACCCTGAGACATCTATCTAGTCTAAAAATTAGATTTGTCTTAGCCTCTGCTAAGAGCCCTGATATGTTTCCAGAGTGGGTCAGCAGTGCCTATGTTACATACATTCTTCTTCACCCCCCAAAATACCTCGATTTCAGTACAGACATTCACCACAAGGCTGGTAAAAAGGCACTGAGATGCTATTGCCCAGAGTTTCAATATAGAAACTTAAGAAGAACTCCTAAATGTCAGTAATGAAGGAAACTCTTGTATGTTGATCTTGTGAGGATAAATACCTTCCTCCCAGAAATAGCCAGTGATATCAAGTTTCTTTTGAAGGTCTCATGCCAAGGCCCAGGCACTGAGTGGCTTATTTTATCCCTTCCTGACTCTGCTTTTAGAACTGCTAAAGAAAGTTATCATGCCTATAGTGGTCCACCTCTTTCTTTCTAAGTTCCATAATGACAACACAAAGATGACATTATGTAGCGTATATGATATTAAACATAAGCAGCTTCTGAAATATGAACAATAGGCAATTGCCAAAGATGAACTTATATTTGCTTCTAGATAACAGAGTTCCTCAAAATCCAGCTTTAGGAGATTTATCAAACAAACCACAATTGTCACCACTAAAAAGCCTAATGAACATGCTGACACAGTGCCCCCTGCTCCCCTGTTGAGTATTGCTAGGCCATGGCATTTCCAAATAGATCTCTATAGAAAACAAAAACATTCAGTAATAAACTAATATTTAATGTTTAAATATCGAAAGTATTGCAATGGGACCTCATAATCATGCCTCTGGGCCAGGAATGTTTTCCCCTAGGGAGACTCTGCTAATAATGCATCTTTAAAAGCTCTCCAGACAGTCCTAGAAGCAATCAAGATTGAGAACCATTAAAAGGCTGTGTCATTCTCTACAGAGTAATGAATCAAGCAAGGGCTAATGAGCCAGGAAAGTGAATACCTGTCGGACTCATTCAAATGCCCATCTGTGTGAGGCTTTCTCAGAAACTGACAAAAGGGTATATATGTTAAAGGCTTTGCAAGCTATCTCTTAGTGTGAATAGATTTCTTAGCACATAAAACATTCATCTTCATGCTCACGTCCATCTGCTGACTTACAGTAGAAATTGTGGTATTGATTTGTGGTTCTTAGTGGGGAAGGAGCAGATAGTAATTTG
>NW_022196914.1:50818710-50847816 GCF_008632895.1 Mastomys coucha
TTAAGCTAGTGTCTTCTTCAGCCTTCACAGGACCAAGAGCCTCTTCTCCCATTGATGTTCAACAAGGCCATCTTCTGCTAAACATACTGCTGGAGTCATGGATTGCTCCATATGTACTCTTTGATTGGTGGTTTAATCTCTGGGAGCTCTGAGGTGGGGGGTCTGGTTGGTTGATATTGCTCTTCCTATGGGTTACTAACACCTTCAGCTCCTACAGTCCTTTCTATAACTCCTCCACTGGGAACCCCATGCTCAGTCCAGTGGTTGACTGTAAGCATCCACTTTTGTATTTATCAGGCTCTAGCAGAGCCTCTCAGGAGAAAGTTATATTAGGTTCCTGTCAACAAGTACTTCTTGGCATCCATAATAGTGTCTGGGTTTGGTGACTGTATGTGGGATAGATCCCCAGTTTCTGAATGGCCTTTCCTTCAGTCTCTGCTAAACACTTTGTCTCCATATTTTCTTGCATGAGTATTTTGTTCCCCCTTCTAAGAAGGACTGAAGCATCCACACTTTGGTCTTCTTTCTTCTTGAGCTTCATGTAGTCTGTGAATTGTATTGTGGGTGTTCCGAGCTTTGGGGCTAATATCCACTAACCAGTGAGTGCATACCATGTGTGTTCTTTTGTGACTGAGTTACCCTACTCAGGATGATATTTTCTATCCATTCGCTTAAGAATTTCACAAATTCATTATTTTTAATAGATGAGTAGTACTCTAGTGTATAAATGTACCTCATGTTCTGAATCCATTCATGTGTTGAAGAACATCTGGCTTCTTTTCAGCTTCTGGTTATTATAAATAAGGCTGCTATGAACATAGTGGAGCATGTGTGCTTGTTATATGTTGGAGCACATTTTGGGAATATGCTCAAGAGTGGTATAGCTGGGTCCTCAGGTAGTACTATGTCCAATTTCCTGAAGAACCTCCAGACTGATTTCCAGAGTGGTTGTACCAGCTGGCAATCCACCAACAATGGAGGAGTGTTCCTCTTTCTCCACATCCTCACCAGCATCTTCTGTCACGTGAGTTTTTAATGTTAGCCATTCTGACTGGTGTGAGGTGGTATCTCAGGGTTGTTTTGATTTGCATTTCCCTGAGTAAGGATGTTGAACATTTCTTTAGGTGCTTGATTCTCCACCCTTTGAGATTGCTCAGTTGATGATTCTTTATTTAGCTCTGTACACCATTTAAGTAGGGTTATTTTGTTCTCTGGAGTCAAACTTCTTGAGTTTTTTTTGTATATATTGGATATTAGCTATCTATTGGATGTAGGGTTGGTAAAGATCTTTTTCCAATCTGTTGGTTGTCATTTTGTCCTATTGACAGTGTCCTTTGCCTTTCAGAAATTGCAACTTTATGAGGTCCCATTTGTCAATTCTTTATCTTAGAGCATAAGCCATTGTTAGACTGTTCAGGAAATTTTTCCCTGTGTCCATGTGTTCCAGGCTCTTCCCACTTTCAATTCTATTAGTTTATAGTATCTGGTTTTATGTGGAGGTCCTTGATCCACTTGGACTTAAGCTTTGTAAAAGGAGATAAGAATGGATCTATTTGCATTCTTCTACATGCTGACAGCCAGTTGAATTAGCACTATTTGCTAAAAATGTTGTCTTTTTTTCACTGGATGGTTTTAGCTCCTTTGTCAAAGATCAAGTAACCCTAGGTGTATGGATTCATTTCTGGGTCTTCAGTTCTATTCCATTGATCTTCCTGCCTGTCTCTGTACCAAAACCATATAGTTTTTATCACTATTCTTCTGTAATGCAGTTTGAGGTCAGGGATGGTGATTCCCCCAGAAGTTCTTTTATTGTTGAGAGTAGTTTTCCCTATTATGGGTTTTTTGTTATTGCAAATGAATTTGCAAATTGCTCTTTCTAACTCTATGAAGAATTGTGTTGGAATTTTGATGGGAATTGCACTGAATCTGTAGATTGCTTTCTGCAAGATGGCCATTTTTACTATATTAATCCTGCCAATCCATTAGCATAGGAGATCTTTCCATTTGCTGAGGTCTTCTTTGATTTCTTTCTTCAGAGACTTAAAGGTCTTATCATACAGATTTTTCACTTGCTTAGTTAGAGTTACACCAAGGTATTTTATGTTATTTGGGACTATTTTGAAGGGTGTTATTTCCCTAATTTCTTTCTCAGCCTGTTTATCCTTTGAGTAGAGGAAGGCTACTGATTTATTTGAGTTAATTTTATATCCAGGCATTTTGTTGAAGTTTTTAAATCAGGATTAGCAGTTCTCTGGTGTTTTTTTTGGGGGGGGGGCTTATAGTGATATTTTGACTCTTTCCTTTCCAATTTGTATTCCTTTGACATCCTTTTATTGTCTAGTTGCTGGTTAGGACTGAGTACTATATTGAATAGGAAGGGAGAGAGTGTGCAGCCTTGTCTAGTCCCTGATTTTAGTGGGATTGCTTCAAATTTCTTGTTATTTTATTTGATGTTGGCTACTGGTTTGCTGTATATTGCTTTTACTATGTTTAAGTATGGGCCTTGAATTTCTGACATTTCCAAGAAATTTACCACGAATTGGTGTTGAATTTAGTCAAATACTTTCTCAGCATCTAATGAAATGATCATGTTGGTTTGTTCTTCCTATTGAGTTTGTTTATATAGTGGATTATTACATTGATAGGTTTCCATATATAGAACCATCTCTGCAAGTAGGGATGAAGCCTACTTGATCATGATGGGTGATCATTTTAATGTGTTCTTGGATTAGGTTTGCAAGAATTTTACTGAGTATTTTTACATTAATATTCACAATGGAAATTGGTCTAAAGTTTTCTTTCTTTCTTTGGCCTTTATGTGGTTTTGGGGTCAGTGTAACTGTGGCATCATAGAATGGATTGGGTAGTGTTCTTTCTGTTTCTATTTTGTAGAATAGTTTGAAGAGTATTGGTATGAAGTCTTCTTTGAAGGTCTGATAGAATTCTGCACTAAACCCATCTTGTCCTGGGCTTCTTTTGGTGGGAGACATTTAATGACTGCTTCTATTTCCATAGGGATTATGGGACTGTTTAGATGGTTTATCTAATCCTGATTTAACTTTGGTACTTGGTATCTGTCTAGAAAATTGTCCATTTCATCCAGATTTTCCAGTTGTGTTGAGTATAGTCTTTAGTAGAGTCTGATGATTTTTGAATTTCCTCACTTTCTGTTGTTATATGTTCCTTTTCATTTCTGATTTTGTTAATTAGGATACTGTCTCTGTGCCCTCTGGTTAGTCTGACTAAGGGTTTATTTATATTGTTGATTTTCTCAAAGAACCAGCTCCTAGTTCTGTTGATTCTTTGTATAGTTCTTTTTGTTTCTACTTGTTTGATTTCAGCCCTGAGATTGATTAGTTCCTGACATGTTGGCTTTCAGCACCAACGTTAAAACAGTGGGTTACTTGGAAATATGGAGTTAGAAAGAGAGGAAGAAATAAAAGAGATAGGAGGAGAATATAGGAGTGGCCAAAATTATACCTGTCCACGTGGAAGGGTAAAAATTAGACTGGAGACATGACTGCTCAGCCATCTTGATTTTTAATGCCCTCCTTTATTCCCCCAACAGGTATATTACCTGGAGCAAAAACTACTCTCCCCAAATATGTCAGCATGTCAGTCCAATCAGCGACTTCCTTGTTTCTCTGTGGAGGTGGAGCTTTCGAATATAACTGGAACCAGGTTGGAGGCATGGCAAATAGCAGGAGATGGGCAGAGAGGTGTGGCTATCAGAGGCAGGCCTCAAACCAGGAGGGTTACACTGACATCTATTCCTCTTGATTGTATTTGCTCTTTTTTGTTCTAGAGTTTTCAGGTGTGCAGTAAAGCTGCTAGTTCATGCTTTCTCCAGTTTCTTTTTGGAGGCATTCAGAACTATGAGTTTTCCTATTAGCACTGCATTCATTGTGTCCCATAAATTTGGGTATGTGGTGCCTTCATTTTCATTAAACTTTAAAGTCTTTATTTTTTTTCTTTATTTCTTCCTTGATTGAGTTATCATTGAGTAGAGAGTGTTGTTCAGTTTCCATATGTACAAGGGCTTTTTGTTGTTTTTGTTCCTATTGAAGGCCAGCCTTAATCCATACTGATCTGTTAGGAGGCATAGGATTATTTCAATCTTCTTGTATCTGTTGAGGCCTGGTTTGTGACCAATTATATGGTCAGTTTTGGAGAAGGAACCATGAGGTACTGAGAAGAAGGTATGTTTTTGAATTTAGGATAAAATGATCTATAGATATTTGTTAAATCCATTTGATCCATAACTTCTGTTAGTTTCACTGTGTCTCTGTTTAGATTGTGTTTCCCTGAACTGTCCATTGATGAGAGTGGGGTGTTGAAGTCCCCCACTATTATGATGTGAGGTACAATGTGTGCTTTGAGGTTTAGTAAAGTTTCTTTTATGAATTTGTGTGCCTTTGTATTTGGAGCATAGAATTGAGAGTTCAGAATGAGACTTATTCTTAGTAGATTTTTCCTCTGATTTATATAGTGTCTATTTTTTTATGACTTTTGCTCAATATTTGATTTTTTTCCAATATTAGAATGGCTACTCCAGCTTTTTTCTTGGGAACTTTTGCTTGGAAATTTGTTTTCCATCCCTTTACTCTGAGGTAGTGTTTGTCTTTGACATTGAGGTGTGTTTCCCGTATGCAGCAAAATGCTGTTTACGTATGTCTGTTAGTCTATGTCTTTTTATTTGGGAATTGAGGCTATAGATATTAAAAGATATTTAGGAATAGTGATTGTTGCTTCTTGTTATTTTTGATGTTATTTTTATGTTTGTGCATCTTTTTTTGCATTTGTTGAAAGAAGATTACTTTCTTGCTTTCCTTAGAGTGTAGTTTCCCTCCTTGTGTTGGCATTTTCCATCTATTATCTTTTATAAGACTGGATTTGTAGAAAGATATTGTGTAAATTTTGTTTTGTCATGTTAATATCTTGGTTTCTCTACCTATGATAATTGAGAGCTTTGCTAGGTATGGTAGGCTGGACTGGCATTTGTGTTCTCTGAGTCACTGTATGAGATCTTCCCAGGATCTTCTAGCTTTCATAGTCTCTGGTGAGAAGTCTGGTGTAATCCAGATAGGTCTGCCTTTATATATTACTTGAGCTTTTTCCCTTACTGCTTATAATATTCTTCCTTTGTTTTATGCATTTGATGTTTTGACTATTATGTAACAGGAGGAATTTCCATGACAAATGTAATGGCAGAGTGACTTCAGCCAAATTGTGCTTGATGACAAATGTATTAGAGGAAGGAGGAAATGAGTTCCTCAGGTTCACAGATGCCATGAGAGTCTGAGAAAATGTCTTTATGCATTTTAAGATGACAAAGTTGTATCAGATTCCACAAAATAACAAGGTGGGGTAAGACATAGAGAGCATAAGTAATCAACCATGTAAGACCAAAGTATTATGGGCACAGCCATCTGTGGGGTAGAGAGCATACCTTTCAAGCCACATGGAGGATGCTGTCAGATGAAAGGAAAGAGAGCGAACAGCTGAGGCAACATGAAGAGAAACAAAGCAGAGGTGGAGGTCACCAGAGCAGAGCTTCAGCACTCCCAGCTTCTCCTGCTGCACTGTGGATTTCCTTATAATTCATAGGGTCAAGATGAGGGCAGGAAAATTTTAACTTCGATTTTCTACACTAACATGTTTCTTTTCTTTAGCCATCTGCTACCAGCTTATGACACAAGAGCAGCCTGAAGGGAGCCAGTTCCTAATTTTTTATCTGCTACATTTTGACTGGGATGTTATACCCATCTTTTTATACAGCCTTCTATCCTTCCTACCCAGCCATCCCACACATCATTTTAGTGAACATGTCATGAGCATGCACTAAGCTATGAGAAATGTTGTAATTTCATAGATAAACGGTACACAAGATAATGAGATTCTACTGTTTTTCAGTGGGCTGAATAATTGGCATTGGATAACCAATTGGTGTGCTTTTCCCTGGGAAAGCCTCTCACACTCTGCATTCCTCAGTTACCTGTAGTTCTCTGTGTTGGCTACCTGGCTTTCCCATCAATTCTAGATGTATGATGTTGTTGCCGTCTTTGTTCAGATCATATTAAATGAGTAATGGATATATTATAATTAACATTATTTTGGATTGATGAGATGTTTTACTAAATTTATTTTCAATATTTCATTGCATTAACAAAATCATGCATTTACTATAGAGCTCCATAGCAACTTGATTGTATTTTTAATGTAACATTTCCCCTCTATTTATTAAAATGACTGCCTTATGAAAAATACAATATAGGAGAAGCACCCATATATTTGTATAGAATGATCCTAGCAAGGAGGGGATAAAATTTTGAGTGAAAGGGAGAGAGGGTCAAGAAATATGGAAGAAGAGTGATTCAAAGCCCAAAGACTCCTAAGCTGAGAACCTGTGGTAGGAAGAAGTGTGGCCTCTAGGAGGAAAAGCAACATCACATTAGAATGAAGTGGGTAAGAGTATTGGATGAGTTCTGAGTGATCCAGAGAGCCATAGAATCCTTAAGTAGAAAACATGATAAGGGTCAGAGAAAGGAACTGTCAGAATAATATTTGTTTTCACAAACAGCATGGGAACCTCTTATAGAATATTTCATCACACCAGATGAAAAGATTAAAAAATACCTAGGCAGCAAGGAAAATTACATCAATCAAATGAGGATCCTTCCAAAAAGAGAAAGCAATCACAGTGTCAGCTTTGCAGATAGATATAAAGATGACTTCTCGTGATATGTCAAGATCTTGGAAACAATCGTTTGAGCAATGCTGATGTCAAACCTTGGCTGAGATAGCCCCGTAGGGCAGACATTCCTTTCTTCCAAATCCCTCTTCACTGTGTACTTTACATCTTGCCTTAAAGTTCACCTGTTTCCTAGTATTAGCATCATACTGAGACCTGGTTCTCCCCAGTATCATTTATGTTTATACTAAGAATGAGCCTATAATTTATTACTCGATGAACTGAAAATTTCACTCTACTGTGCTGTTATGAGTGTTACAGTAACTGCAGGTAGAACTATAAATATCTGAGTTTGCTGTCTACACTTTGGGACAGGTTTATTTTTCCCATGTCTAATGTTTAGCGGCAGGAAGTATGGGACTAGATGATTCTTTTAAGCTCGAACATCTGTGTGCAAACAAATAAAAAATTTTTCAGCGTTTGAATCCCAGCCTGTCTCACTGGAGACAATTCAGGGTCAGCCAACATCTAGAGTCTCAGGGAAAACTATCTTTCCCAGCATAACTGGTGAGCTGAGAGCCTGACTTGGGCAACGCACTATGGCCAAACAGTAATTCATCACTGGCTGTCATCTTTGGTTGTTACTTTGTCTTTGTCATAGAGTGTCAAAAATTTCTAGGACACATACTCTTTTTCCTTGTCATCTTTTTTTTTCCATTCTGAGGTAAGAACCACTTGTGCAACACTAAGACCTAAGAAAGACATGTCTTATGTGGTTGTTATCAAATCCAAAGCTTTCTCATGGGATAGGCATACTCAATGTGGAGAAGATGAAGAACAAACTCATCTCAATTTTTGGAAATGCAATTGACTTTTAAATATCAAAAATGAACACTAAACATTTAACATCTTCAGCCATGTGTTGGGAAATAATCTTACAGATGTGCATATGGTACTTCTTGGTTGATTATTTTAAATAAAAGGGAAACTGAACATAAAAACAATGATTACTTATTGAAATAAAAGTAATAAGAATGCCACTGTCTGTAACTTACATAATATTAAGGACTTTAATAGAACATATGATAGGAGGAAATAAATGAAAGTTGACTTGCCTCAAATAGGTTGTAGAATAGGACAGTTGAAAGCCCAATATTATGTGTCAAATTTGTATACTGCAAATGCCAAAGAAGCTGCTAAAGGACAACATGAACCCTAAATGGTAAGGTGAAAATGAAGATAAGATAGTCACAGGGTAATTCAATCCAAAATTGCACACAAATATATGAGAAATATCAACAAAAACCCAATAGGTTCAGATTGTTTTCTAGATAACATCTTTCCTGGCTTTACATCGATTTCATTATTGGTGCACCGATAAACTCAAGTTAAATACCATCCAACTCATCTGCATAAGTAAGATTCTTCTCTTGTAGGTGGGATTGCAATGTATTCCTCAATTATCTTTTCAATTTAGAATATATGCCTTAAATCTCATTAGATACTTGTCTTCATTTTGAACTTCTTTTATTTTAGCTTCTACATTGTTCATATTATAGATGTAGAGAACTTATTTATTTGGATATTCAGATTGTAATCTACTGTCCTCCTGCTACAGGGAAGTCACACACAGCTCAGTTTTGTACAGATAAAACACTTCTCTAGGATAAAGATCTAAGATTGGGATCATTAAGTAAAGACATATGTATATTCATAAAAAGCTAAAAATGTATTCAAAGGTTTGAGACACTATATATCCGCACACAATTCTTTCAACATATTCTCCACCATTGGGTATTAATAATTGATGGTTTTCTCAGTCACAAAAAGCAAAGCTACTACTCCTCAATGATAAGAAATACAATTTTCAATACATTCATGCTGCTATGTATATTCTACAGTACCATTTTAATCTTTTGATGATTTAATATCTTAATACTTGATAAAGCAAATACTTCCCAGTAGTTTTTTGATTGGTTGTTTTTGCTAGCAATTTTTCCCATTTAGTTTTCTAAATATTCTTTAATAACAAATTTCCAAAATGCATTAAACTTTCTACTAACAATATGAAGAAAATTATCTAGTAAGAATGATAAGTTAATTAGAGAGAGCTGACATATTCATAAGATTGAATCATTTTTATTTTTATTGTTCAGTGTCTGGCAATGATTATTAAGTATTAACTCAGTTTCATTTTTCTAAATAAACTGTAGTTGTACATGATGAATTATCCTGTTAATTATTACTAGACTCAAAGAACAACAAGAAATCAAAGAAAGATGGTGATATTCATGATTCTACCTGGTTCACTAACCTCTCCAAATTTTAGATTTAAACAAACCATACACAAAAATGGTAAACTTTCTGGGAAGCTAGCTCTGAATTAATAAAATATTTCTAAAAACTCTTTCTTCTACCTAAATATTAATACCATAGCAATAGCACTGATAATTGTTTTATGAAAAAGTGAGTTATTTATTTGACATGGATTATTCTACTTTAAATGATCTAAAACATTTTTAACAGTATTTCAAATTTTAAATAGTGAACATGATATAGAGGTTTTACTTTTTTATATTTCCCACCTACAAATAAATATAAAAATGAAACAACTCTAACTTTTTTCTGCATGTGGCCATACACATATTTCTTCTACTCTCCCTATTTCTGAGTAGCTATACTGGCTATGGAAGCTTTTTTCTAAAGCAAGGACATATTCCTCTTAGAGCAACTTCATTTATTACAACTCAGAAATAAATCTGTCTACTTTGTCATTTCCTGTGAAAATTAAATATGTAAGTTATATGTGTGGGCAGGGAGAGCTGTAGAATAAACATGCCTCCTGTGGCTAGTTCATCTCCTTATTTGTTCCCCCCAAGATGTGTCTGGGTTGCCAGTGACCAGCAGATAGCACAGTTGCACATGTGTTTCTCTGTGATGCCTTGACTCGCTGTGAGGGATGATGCTACAAGTCAAGTCTTGCTCAGCAAGGGTAACTCCTGTCTATGAAGATCAGCTCTGGATAATGTTGACAAACACTCATTGGATTGATAAACTACATCTCTTTCTCACTAGCAATCTTTTAAATTTTCTGTTTATCAGTATAAAACTATACTCGTACTACACCCTTCCCATTTCTTCTCTTTGAGAACCTTTTTTCTCTTAACTAAGGGGAGAATAGAAGCCTTGTTGTTTTTAAGTTGTGAAGAGCCAACATAATCAACAAAGAAATCCTTTCTTCCAAGGGCCACAAACCACGTTTAGTAGTATGTTATCACTGGGTGCTGGCTGTCATATGGGCTTGGGTGGGAATACTGTTACAGTACATCATCAGATGCAGATAAGAGATAATAAAATCTGAGTGTAGAGAGCATAGAAGTGTCTAGTGTTCTTCAACTTTAAAATAAAGTTCAGAGTCATAAAAGAGGGCATTGAGGGACTCTGTATCTAGCATGGTAAGTCTCGTCTCAGTAGCATGGCTTATTTGAGGGTGACTATATGACTCAGAGCTACAGCTGGTGCAATTATTTTTTAGAGTTAAATTTGATGCCTTTGACAATTACCCTGAGATAACAGGAGTAATGGGAGGAGTTATATCTAGGAAGACACAATGTCTCCTCAATCTCCTTAGCTAAAAGCTGTCAGCTCTCACAGTGATCCCTCCATCCATCTGCAGATCATTTCCTACCGTTTACAAAGCCTTCCATCTGTTTTTATTCTTTTGTTCTTCAATAAACCCAGTCTATTTTTGAGGTTCTTTTCACAATATGACAGAGCTGACTTCATGTTGTACAAATTAAAGGTCTGCTTCAGACACTGTGGAGGCTAGAAGAGAGAGACTGGTTCCTCTCCAGGACTTTGCACAAAATGCCTGTCCATTGCTGAGGTGTATAGTGTCTTCTGATCTTGGCCCTGTTTTCTGGTGAAGATGGTGAAAATGTATAGAGAGGGAAAAAGGAACAAAAAGAAACCTATCTCCTTTTGATCCCCTTATCAGCATATATGGCCTGATTAGGATCTTTTGAGTGTGATCTGGATGAGGGACAGGAGCATAGCCTTGCCTGCTTCAGATTGCAAAAAGCAAAAAGCTTTACTGATCCTCAACTGGTTAGCCAGGCTGGCTGTGCTGATGTGGCAAATGTCATTCAGTGAGGGCCATGAACAAGCATTACTCTGGGGTGTGTGTTTCAGGGATGTGTGGGAAGTCATGTATGTGTGAGAACGATCAGAAACCAGCTTAGTTCAGATCCAGGAATGATGCTAGATGTCAGCTCAGCTCACATCTGAGAATGACATTAGACATCAGCTCAGCTCAGGCCCAGGAATGATGATATTTTATTTATCTAACTCATATTTTGTACATGCAGAGACTGATGACCAGAGTGTAGAGCTTTGCTCTGTAGCAGGTCAGACACCCAAGTCTTTTTCTAGCCTCAGAGATAATATGATTATGCTTGGCTGCTCCAAGGGGAGGGTACTCACAGACTGCTGTGACATGACTTTAAGGTGCCACATATCCAGCTCTTTGGTTTTAAGTTGGTTCTATATTAAAGTCTTGGTTGCCCTCCATGTATTTTAAACAGTGAACAGAACCTTAGCTTTGGTTCCAGCTCAATTAGCTATCAGGGAAAGCTTGAAAATGGGTCTCCCTGTGGTCTCTTCCTTTGCATAATGTGGGTTGAGCTAGATGCAGTTCTTCCCAGGGTTTAGCTCATCTGGATGGTGCATGCAACACCTACCCCAAAGTTGTGTGACACTAATGGAAGAATGGGCTAATGTGAAAGTATCCTGGCATTTGTTAATATTATGATTGTGTCATTGTTGTTGCTAGTTTCCTTCTCTTTTCAATCCCCTTCCACATTTCATCTTTCTTTTTTTGTTGTTGCTTAAATTTGTTTTAAAATTTTATCACTATACTATTTATTCTCCTCCCAATATAAATAATATAAAAACAACATTACTATAAAGTAGTAAGAATACAAGAAATGTAACTGAGTATAATAAGCCCAATTTTGGATAGTCAGAATTTGTAGGAAAAGTCAGAGATGTATCATAAGACCAGATGCTCAGCTCTAGGGGACCTGTGGTCAGTACTGCATCGTCTTGGGCCTTATAAATATTTTTGCATAATAAGCTGTTCATGACCATCATAAGTACAAATTCTCCTGGAAGCTGAAAGTTTGAAAGGGAGAAGTGTCACTAGAATCTGGAGAAAAGTTGAAACAATGGAAGCTCTGAACATATAAAATTTCAGATTTGAGTAGTGAAAAACCAAAATCAAATCATTATGAAAGAGAATAATACAAAGATTTTTTATGTGCCTTAAACTTTATCTACTCTAGTAGTTTTTACATTATTGTGAGAAATGAGAAAACTTAGACCCTTCTTAATTCCTAAGTATTGCTTTGAATTAAAATGAATAATGAAAAGCCCAGTGTCATAGATGCCTTATTTTAACATATGCTATGGGGTGGGGAGAATATAATTTGTGCTTTTGTTGCATTTTATTTATAGATGTCAACAACATTTTCCATGGATCATCTACCATCCTGGTATAAGCTAGGGTAAGTTTTAGAGAAGCATGGAAGAGCAATTCTTTGAGTATCTTATCCTCCAGAGATAGTGTCTGAGCATTCGCAGCTTCTGTGAGGAAACAAAGGAACTCCTGTTTAGTGTCAGTCCAGATCAAAGGCTTGGTTTCTGGAAAAAATCAGACGCAGTTATCCAGTAGTTTACTATCTATTGCTTCTCTCTGCTGGTTTTGCCTGAGCAGTTTTAAGATTATATGTTGAAACATGAATCTTTCCTTGTACATTGTGCTTCAAAGAGCTGAAATATGTGGCAGTAAAAACAAAAGCCCTCTATTAGAATCCTTTTATTAGAAATAAATGACTAGAATAAATTAATCTAGGAAAATTCTTCTCTCTAAATATACTATCTCTATGTCTCAACAACTCAATCTTTTATAAAATGAGTTACAAACTTGAACATCAAGTCTAAAAATTGACAAAATTAGTAGATGTGCTTGTCCAGTTACTGAACTCAACTATGAACATAAAATATTGATGAATTTGTATGCAGTGTGCAAGTCTCCACTGATGAACTGCAGCTGTAAGCAACAAAAGCAAAAAATAGATGTGCTGAACCACATTCAAATTAAAATTTCTATGCATAAAAAGTATCCATTAGATAAAAGGTATCCTAAAACACCAGAGGAAATATGTATAAGTCACAATTTTGTAAAAGATCACAGTTCAGAATATATGAAGAGCTCAAATACAACACAAAAATACTAAAACACCAAATGGCTGGATTAAAGTAGGAAATATATATATATATATGTATGTATATATATATATATATATATATATATATATATATATGAATAGACATTTCTTCAGAGATGACATATAGGTTGTTGGTAAGTATTGAAAAAGATATTGAACAATCATTGGGGAAATACAAATAAATACTGTAGTAAAATATCACTTCATATCCATCACCTCATACAGACAAGAAACAGAAAATTAACCAGGAAGTGGAAAACGTAGAACTTTCATGAGCTATTGGTATGACTGACTGTCAAATGTTGCAGCATCTAAAGAGGATGCTGTGGTGTTTCCTCAAAAAAATCAAAATAGACTGATCATGTTGGTGCACACCTTTAATCTTAGCACTTGGGAAGCAGAGGCAGGCAGATCTCTGTGAGTTCAAGGCCAGCCTGGTATAGAAAGGGAGTCTAGGACAGCTAGGATTTGTTACAGAGAAGAAACCCTGTATGGAAAAGGTAAAAACCAGCCAACCAATCAAACAAACCCCCCCAAAACTCTCAAAATAAAAATACTATATGCTTCAGTAATATCACATTTAGATATATGTCTCAGTTTGACTCTCTGTTACTGTGATTAAAGTACTGACCTATAGCAACTTGAAGTGGAAAGGGATTATTTGGGTTATATGACCTAAGCACAGTATATCATTGAGAGAAGATAAGGCAGAAACTCAAACAGGACAGGAACACAGTGGCAGGAATAGAAGCAAAAGCCATGGAAGAGAGCTGCTTACTGGCTTGCCTATGGTTTGCTTAACTTGCGGTTTTATATTACCTATTATATTATATATTATATATATTATATTATATTATATACTACCTGTCCAGGAATGTCTTCACTCCCAACATCCTGGACTCTCCCACATCAATCATTAATCAAGAAACGGCCCACAGACCTGTCTACAAGAATCAGTATATGAAGGCCTTTTATCCCTTCCCATGTAACCCTGACGCTGACTTGTGCCATGTTGACAAGGATCTAACCAGCTCAATGTGTATCCTCAAAGATTAAAATCTGGTAAAGTCTTTTGTGTATCCATGTCTATAGCAGTATTATTCACAATAGAAAAAAATGGAAGCAACTGAGGTATCCATTGATGCATAAAACCAAAACAAAATATAGTATGGTGTGTGCACATTATGGAACATCATTTAATCCTAAAAGGGAAAAATTCTGACAGGAGAATGTTGTAATAGAAAAGAATTTTGAAGATGTTACACTAAGTGCAACAATTCAGTCATGAAAAAAGAAAATATTGGATGAATCCACTTATATTCCACATATCAAGAGTGCTCAAAGTCATATGAAGAGTGATGGCTACAAAAAGAAGGAGGCAGAGAGGGCTATGGAAGGTTGTTTAACAGGCATGGTGTTTCAGTTTTATAAATTGAAAGGCAGTTCAGTTGTACAATACTATGAATGTACCTGTCCTTACTGAACTTTGTACTTAAAAAAAATTAATGGCCTTGTGGTAGCATACAGCAGCCTATAAACCCAGGGTTCTAAAGATTGAGTCAGAGCATTAGAGAGTTTAAGAGTAACATAGTCCCAAGCCACTTTGAACCTAGTGGTGAAACATATTACCAGACACAAAATAAGAAGAAATCAGAAAGAAAGAAGTTGGTAAGTATATTGTACATACATTATTTTTTTGCCAAATGTTGCCAGTCTTTGTTTCTTCATGTAATAGGGCCAAAAAGTACAGACATCACATAATTTGTAAAATACTCTCTCTGAAATGAGAGAGATGAAAATGTGAAGATGTTTTGGAAAAAAGAAAGCATTAAATGGATTTTTTAGTTAGGGCACATAAAAAAGTAGGCAAACATGACAATGGGACAGAAAGTGACCCATTCACTAGAAATGGTAATGAACCACTCAGTACTGGTGTGTTGTCCATTGAACAGTACATTAAACAAAGCATCGTTTTCTCTTATTATCTTTCATATCTTTTATTATTAATATGAGTTTCGGGAATTTTGTAAAACTCTGATGACAATAGATTTTTTTAAATTGGTTATTCTGCCAACAGGCATTTCAAAGTGTACTAACTTCTCTAGTAGCTGGAACCTTTTCACAAAACATCATTTTTTCCTACTTAGGGCTCACCACAAGTACTAAAGATGTAACAAGTTTCTGGAGATTTGTCTAATGGTAAGTAAGTGATTCATTCTGTTTCTTTGGTTCAGGGTTGAGTTTGAACAACTCCTGGGCCATCAGCCAGGCCTTTGTACTGGAGATGGTCTAAAGTACGAACACTGACTAGGACACCCTACCTTAAGGGCACCAAAAGGATAGCCCACTAGGAGGATCACATATTATTTGCTCTGCATTCTTCGAGGTTCTTTTATGCACTGAGATATATTTTCATATCTATAAGCATCATGAGTAGCAAGTAAAGCATGAGACTTATTAAGGTAAATCAGATATAAAGTAAAGTATAAATTAATATCCCTGATGTCCATGAGTAGTACGAATTAACTAAGAGGAACATACGCACCAATTTGGAAAACCTCAGAAATGTACTCCAATTGCACTAGACTAACCAGATCCCATTTCATTGAAACTGACTTGTCCAATCAAACTTTTCAAATGCTTTTTGCTTCCTTGCATAAATCTAGGACTAGGAAAAGATATGCCTTTCTCCCTAAGCTGGCACTTGACCTTGTTTGAGACGGTAACCTTTGTAATATTGTTGATTATCATGCGTGAGCTAGATTCAAATATAGCTCATAGTCACCAGGCCTCGAGGTGGTTTCTATGACAGATTCTCACATGTGTTTACAGTCCCATTTCCATGCTTCTTCACTCATTTGTATTTAGCTGTTTAAGGAGTTTAAATATTAGACTCCTATTGAGTGTTCCAAATTTGGGGCATGTATATTGGTTCACATTCTTGTTAAAAAATGTTATTTGCATCTCTCATCCAAAGAAAAAATACAGTGGGTTTTTATTTTATTGGATTAAATTTTCCTGAGCCCCTAAGGGATTCAGAGCTAGGCTTGGCAGTTTACACAATGCATCCTGTATAAACCTTCAAGCACAATGAAGGCATCCACAGAGACTGGGTCCACCCGCCACAAAGGCTGCAAATCCCTACCAGGAAGGTCAGCACATCTGTACCCAGAGTGCTGTCAATGACCTTCCTGAAATACCCAACTCTTTCCCTTTGAAGAAAATGCTTCATGAGTTCACGATGTGCCAGTGTCTCAAGCAATGTGTGAGTCGCTGTGCTAAGTGATTCCGTTCTTTGCTCATGGAACAAGTAATGCATTGTAACCCTTGCCGAGGACTCCAGCTGTCCCTTTACACGCCAGTCTTTTGGCAAATGTTCAGATTTTTTTCCTTTGAATAGTCATAATTCATAGAGAGAGCCAGACACACAGATTTCTTTTTCCAAATAACAGTTTCTTTGGCTATCTTATCCCTAATTGCTCCCTGAATACCTAACCCCTCTCCTTGGTAAACTGGAAGAAACCAGTTTTATGAACCAGTAAACACAAGATGTTTTTAAATTGCTATTTGAGACATATATATTTATTGCCAATCTTGATTCAAGTCAAGAGGAACAGAGCGTGAATCGGTTATTAGCATCTGCAGGTGTGCTCACAGGGGGAGAAGGCGTCTTATTCAGGAACTATAGATAATCCCTCTTATAAAACTGCTCAGTTAGAATTTTTTTCTCTCTCATCCCTTAGGGAAATGCTATAAGCAGGAAATCTCATATGTACATTAAAAGTTAGGTGATAAGCCAATTTTACCAGATGGTACCTTCAGGAAATGATGATGAAATCTGAAATCATGTTGACTCTTCAAATTCGGATTTATGTGAACTTGTTTTTAAACCAAGTCATAGAGTGTATGATGAATTCATTTTGTATGCAAGTCTTTCTTTACGCATGTCTATGGATAAGCTTCAAAAATAATTTCTTCTAGAGTGACAGGAAGTGCCTATTTCTTGTCCTTCAGTATGTAGAGAATGGAGAACCATGGAGCAGAAGCCTCCCTGCTGAGGTTTCCATTTCTCTGGCTGTCTACAGAATTGTACTGTGTGAGCTCCTTGAGACAGTAGCTCTCATAGCACTCAGGTAGAACAGGAACACTGTGAAATCCATCCATCAGTTTGCACTTCAAAATATCTCTTTCAATACAGCAGATGGGTAGATCAGTGTTTGGGGAGTGGATATATTATGAGTGTCATCAACAAACTAGAGCTTATGCTAGGTGCTGTCAGCATAATTATTAAGTTCAAGGAGCTTAAGGGCTCACAGAGGGTTACATGCATGTCTTAGCTGTAGGGCTACACAAACTGGGGCATATTCAAATGCCTGCATGTACAGCAGGTAGGACAATCTATGTGTCAAGAAGGAAGTGGGTTGTGTCTTAGTAAGAGTTTCATTGCTGTGAAGAGATATCATGACCAAGGCAATTCTTTCAAATGACATCATTTAACTGGGTCTGGCTTACAGGTTCAGAGGTCCAGCCCATCATCATCATAGCAGGAAGCGTGCCACTGTCCAGGCAGGCAGACATAGTGCTAAAGGAACTGAGAGTTCTACAACTTGTTTCAAAGGCAAACAGGAGAAGACTGGTTTCCACTGGTTTTCACTAACGGGGTTCTCCTCAGCCAGGAGGGAATAAAGGACCTGAAATAAAGGGTTTGAAATGCAAAGAGAAAACACAAAGCCAAGTTGCATCCCAATCAAGGCTCCACTTTACTGAGAATAAACCAGGGTTTTTATAGTCACAGGAGAAACTGAAAACAAGTCTCTAGATTACACTACAAAGAAAGTTCAGGTGCCAAAGTCCCCAGGTTCAGAAGATCTTCAGGTAGCTGGCTGGCTCAGGCGGTGGGCGTGCCCAGGAGACTTCTTCAAAAACAGTCAACAGAGAGCCTCTGTCTTAGCTCCCAGGTATTAGCCCCCAAGCAGAGGCTGCCAGAAGTCCAATGACTGAAGTAAAGTGCGAAGGTAACAGGTTAGGAGGAAGGTCTCATTGCCCACCCCCACAGTGACACACCTACACCTACTGCAACAAGGCCATACCTGCTAATAGTGTCACTCCCTGGACCAATCATATTCAAACCATCACAGGCTGCAAAGCGTGAGATAAAGGGTCACTGGAAGGTGAGATGGAAGGTATGAGTTGGCTTCTGTGGTATGACTTGCCAAAGGTATTTCAATCAGAAGGTCAGGTACAAGCATAGGAGAAATGGTTCCTTGGAGTGGTTAGGAGCTGAGAAGAATGTAGAAAAGTCTAAAGCAAGTTGTTGACATAGATAAAGACCTCTAAGACTCAATCTAGACTAGATCTTTCTACCTTCTAAGCCCTTAAGTATTTGCAGGACTTTGGTTTATACCCTGTAATAGGCCTTGCAGATCTATCTTAGGCCTAACTTATTCCCTACTTGGTTATGAATGCTAGCACAGTTCTGATGTCAGCCATCTCTGGGAAAGATGTCAAGTGAAAAAGAGTTGTTTGCCTTGTCTTAGGAAAGTGCACATCTTGGAACTACTCAGGATTGTAGAGTTTTGTATAAAGAATTGATCCCCAAGTTCTAATAAGTCTCTGGTCTACTTTAATGGCTTCAATGTTATCCACATGTAGTCACTCTGCAGCCTGAGTTATCTATCTGCTCATGCTGATTTCTTCTCTCACTTTCTGGAATTGTTGATGCCAAAGGCATGGTCTATAAGTCTCCAGCCCATCCTCCTCACCTCCACAATTTGTTTTCTAGAAAACAGTCTGCACCAAAGTGAATTATTTACCAGAATAAATCACAGATGAATATTCTAGGTAGGATTCTTGGAGATTTTTCAGCCACCATATTTCTGAGCCTTGTGGCAAGCTTGACTGTTATTTTCAATCCCATGGGAGTTACTAACTCTTTAATAATTAAAATGTTTGAGGAACAATTCTGTGAAGCATACAACAATTTGGTATAGGCTGTGAGGGCACAGAAATAGCACTTTTTGAATGCATCAAATGTAGGAATGAGGGATCCACATAAGAAGATTAGAAGTCAAGCCAATGTAAAGTGGAGTGGTCAGGGAAAAGCTCAGGAGGGGAGATCTCAGGGGAGACTGAATGAAGGAGCATACTCCAAGTATGCTTTAGGGACACTAGACACCAATAAATCTGCCCACACCTGAGAAATTATAAAGCACTAAATGTAGTAAACATACTCTTTAAGATCCTGGGAGGATATGAGCAGTTGGTGTCCTAAAAAAATTGTCATTTTGTTTCCCAGCCACCCAGGAAGAATCATTATGACAGCTGGTAACTAGCTTATGGTTGACAGGGGTTTTACTGAAAACAAACAAACAAAAACCCAACCAGGAAGTAGAAAGACACTCATCACACTGAACCATCTACAGCAGTGGTTCTCAACCTTCCTAATGCTGTGACCCTTTAATTCAATTCTTCATGTTGTTATGACCCTACCCATGATTGTTTTCATTATTATGTCATAACTATAATTTTGCTATTCTTGTGAATCATAATGTAAATATTTGTGTGTTCTGATGGTCTTAAGCATCCCCTGTGAAACAGTCATTCAACTCCCAAAGGCATCGTGACCCACAGGTTGAGAAACACTGATCTAGAGCATGGGTTGGACATGAAAGAAAAGTGTCCTTAAAGCCCCACCAATAAGAGAGAGTTTGGAAAGCCCCCATTAAGCTCTATGATCCCCAGAGTCTGGAGGAGGAAACCACAGTGTGGTGCCTTTTGTCATTTGTGTACCTACAAACAGTTGACAGTTAGGCACAATGCCATCCAAACCTGGATTTCCTCATTCACAGTAGACATGCTCAACCACTTCATATGTTTTGGTGGGGTCTCTGTAATAATCCTATTTAAAGTAGAGTGGAAGAAAAACAAAAATGGTTTTCCCTCCAAATTCAGACAGCATCATCTTTGACTTCTCTCCTGAGTATATTTTCTCCAATCTCCAGTTTCTGTGAACTCAGAGGTGTTTTCCTGTATGTATGCATGCATACACATTGTTGTATGTGGATGCATGTACCTGAATATGCAGAGGAAGATGGCTCTGTTATTCTCTATTCTTGTTTGAGCCAATGTTCTCCATGAACTCAGACTTGATTGTTTTCAACTAGGCTGGTGACCAGCAAGCCCTTAACAACTATCTTGTCTCCTCTTCCCCATGTCCCCAGATTTAGGCTTGCAGACACATGCAGTCACACATGGATTTCTATTTATGTGAATTCTGGGCATCAAACAGGATATAATGCTTGTATAGCAAGCACTCTTACCCACAGAATCATCTCTCCAGCCATTATAATTGGTTATGTTTTCCTTAATTTCTTCAGTTTGACTTAATTTCTATGGTTCTCGGTCTATCTTATGGTTTTCAATCCCACATGGCTCATTTTTTGTACAGTCTATTAACTGCAATGGTCACTGTATGTTTCCTAAGTTACACTCCCACTAGAGAATATGTTTGATCTAGGCCATCTTTTTAGGGGTAGGAAATGTCTAGCCATTGTCAGTAAGTGGATTTCCTGGATTCACATGTCTGCCCTTAACCAGTCAGCTGCACTTGCTAGAGAAGGCTCAGGAAAGAGAAAACATGAGATTGTAGGGTTGGAAACTTTTTGAAGCCAAGCCTGGTAGGCAGGGCCCCAGGCTAAATTCAAGGACCCTTAGTATTAGGGGAAAATACCTTTCTCTGTAAGTTCCTTCAGGTGAGATTTAAGGGAAGGTACTTGAAGTCTGTGTCTGCATCTTTATACTCATCTGCCTATCACTTGAAAGAACTGAGTGTTCCCAAGGGGTCTACCCTAGCATTTTTATAATAAAATACATGTTTAAACCCACCGGCAAGGAGACTAGGCAGAGCTTTACAAAATTTTCATTCTTTAGTAAATTTCTGATCTTGTCAGTGATGAATAATAGCTTGAACAAGATTAGACAAATTCTGCACTCGAGGTGTTAATATTGAACAAAAGCTCAATTGCTATGCAGTCAGACTCTTTAAAAACATGGGGGTACCTGAGGTTTCACAACCTTAAGATCCTGCATAATTTACATTCCTGTATAAAGCATCTTATGTTTCTGTCACTGCTGAACCATTTTTAAGTTGCTTTTTTAACCTAATTTCATCTTCTAAGCCTCCTGCCAAGAGTGATTCATAGGCCATGACTGAAAGCAGCCATCTGATCTCAAATAAGGAAGAGACAGCAACCTCTTGTAGATTGTGGCTGCTGCACTGAAGCTACATTTGTGTGGAAACAGAAGGTCAACCAAACATCCATGGAAAGTGCTTGATTGAAATCACATTTTATCAAAATAGCCATATTTTTGGAAATTTTGACTCACCCTTATGACAGTGGTTCCCAGTTGGTGTCAGTTTCGTCTGTAGATTGTCTAAAGACCTTCCGTTTGTCACTGTAAGGGTGAAGAGCTGTTGCTGGTTTATTGTGTGGAGGTCAGGCATGCCGAAGAGTGCTCTGTGATGCTCAGGATTGCTTCACAGCAAAGACCCTCTATGTTCACAATGCCAAAGCTGGGAATCCCCGAGGAGGCAACACAAAAGGATTTGATGTTGTCTGACACTGGGTGGTCACTAACACCAGCCTCCTGGATGACAGGAAGATTCTATATGTTTGCATAGTTTTCTGGGTTTTGTTTGTGTTTGTTTGTTTGTTTGTTTCTGTTTTATTTGTGAGACAAGGTTTTGCTCCATTGCCCATGATAGTTTCAAACAAGTAGGCCCAAATAATTTCCTGTCTGTTTTATAAGTAGTTGAAAATTATAGGCATCATGCCTACCTGTTGTTGAATAGTTTTATTGCAGAAAACTATCTCTCTTCATCATATTTCTACATAAACATTCAGCCATCATAATTAGTAAGACTTCTTCTAGGAACTGGAGACAAGGTTTAGCGCTTCTAAACACTTGCTGAGGACCCAAACTTAGTGCCCAGATCCGTGTCAGATGGCTCACAACCACCTGTAACTTTAGTACCAAGAGATTCTATGGCCTTCTTTAGACTCTGCTGGCAACCACTGGCAACCACATATGAATCACTCACCCACCCTCTCTCACCTCCCACACCCACACTCACAGAGAGAGAGAGAAAATTAGAGAGAATAAATAAATAAGCATAACTTCTTCTAATGAGCAGAAAATCACTTTTAAAAATAATGAATATAATTGTATGTTGTTGTCCTGGTCTTAGACAAGTATTTAATGATAAGAGAAGACCACAAGTAATCCATTCTCCCCTTCTTGCCTAAAGGTACAGTTAGTTACTACTGAACACATTGCTATCTATGCACCCAGATTTCATGTTTTCTAAGCTTCTTTGCATGTGACTTTCTCTCTAATGGCTCCTCGCCTACTCCAGTATATGGATACGATAGGAAAACAGATACACAGCTGTCAGTATTTTAAGAATTGCCATATGAGCTAGAGCAACTATTTAGCCGGATAAGGGGACTGGTTCTTACAGGGTTAACAGGGTTCAGTTTCCAGCACCAACATGTTGGCTCACAACAATCTGTAACCCCAGTTGCAGGGGATGACATGCCCTCTTCTGAACAATGTGGGCCCCAGACCCTCACACGTTATACATACTTACATGTAAACAAGACTCTCATACACATAAAATAAATCTAAAAAAAGAAGTGGTCAGAAATATAGATGTTAATATGAATAACCCTACATTGAAAGTGTGGGCAAGTTATGCAAAATATTTACATAATTCCTTGACTAATAATAATCAATTAATATGGTTTTCTAAGATCTCAGATCATTTCAGAAGACTGGATATAGCAGTCAATTTATATATAATTCTTAGAAAGTCCACATTAGAGATGGAGATAGATAAAAAAGAAAGTAAAAATATTTTTGAAAGGGCAGAGTAGGAAAATATCATGTACAATATGAGTAAAATGCTTTTGAATCAATATTGTACTTAAAATCCTAGCCAGAGCAATTAGACAACAAAAGGAGATCAAAGGGATATGAATTGGAAAGGAAAAAGTCAAATTATCACTATTTGCTGATGATATGATAATACTATTATACTACTTAAGTGAACCCAAAAATTCCACCAGAGAGCTCCTAAACCTGATAAACAACTTCAGCAAAGTAGCTGGATATAAAATTAACTCAAGCAAATCAGTGGCCTTCCTCTACACAAAGGATAAACAGGATCAGAAAGAAATTAGGGAAACAACATCCTTCACAATAGTCACAAATAATATAAAATATCTTGGTGTGACTCTAACTAAGCAAGTAAAAGATCTGCTTGACAAGACTTTCAAGTCTCTGAAGAAGGAAATTGAAGAAGATCTCAGAAGATGGAAAGATCTCCCATGCTTGTGGATTGGCAGGACTAATATAGTAAAAATGGCCATCTTACTGAAAGCAATCTACAGAGTCAATGCAATCCCCATAAAAATTCCAACTCAATTCTTCACAGACTTAAAACACCAATTTGCAAATTCATCTGGAATAGCAAAAAAAAAAAAAAAAAAAAAAAAAAAAAAAAAAAAAAAAAAAAAAAAAAAAAAAACCAGGATAGCAAAAACTATTATCAACAAAAAAAAGAATTTCTGGTAGAATCACCATCCTGGACCTTAAGCTGTACTACAAAGCAATTGTGATAAAAAAAAAAAAAAAAAAAAAAAAAAAAAAACAACAAAAAAAAAAAACTGCATGGTATTGGTCAGTGATGGGCAAGTAGATTAATGGAATAGAATTGAAGAGCCAGAAATGAATCCACACACCTATGGTCACTTGATATTTGATAAAGGAGCTAAAACCATCCAGTGGGAAAAAGATAGCATTTTCAACAAATGGTGCTGGTTCAACTGGTGGTTAGCATGTAGAAGAATGCAAATAGATCCTTTCCTTTCTCCTTGTACAAAGCTCAAATCCAAGCAGATCAAGGACCTCCACATAAAACCAGATACACTGAAACTGGGGAAGAGCCTCGAGCACATGGGCACAGGGTGAATTTTCCTGAACAGAACACCAATAGCTATGCTCTAAGATCAAGAATTGACAAATGGGACCTCATAAAGCTTCTGTAAGGCAAAAGACACTGTCAATAGAACAAATCGGCAACCAACAAATTGGGAAAAGATCTTTAACAATCCTATATCTGATAGAGGGTTAATATCCAATGTATACAAAGAACTCAAGAAGTTAGACTCCAGAGAACCAAATAATCCTATTAAAAAATGGGGTACAGAGCTAATGGGGTACAGAGAATTCTCAACTGATGAATACTGAATGGCTGAGAAGCACCTAAAGAAATGTTCAACATTCTTAGTCATTAGGAAAAAGCAAATCAAAACAACTCTGAAATTCCACCTCACACAAGTCAGGATGCCTAGGTTAAAAAAACTCAGGTGACAGCAGATGCTGGAGAGGCTGTGGAGAAAAAGGAACACTCCTTCATTGCTGGTGAGATTGCAAGCTGGTACAACCACTCTGGAAATCAGTTTAGCGGTTCCTCCAGAAATTGGACATAGTTCTACCAGAGGACCCAGTTATACTACTCCTGGGCAAATACCCAGAAGATGCTCCAACATGTAATAAGGGCACATGCTCCACCATGTTCATAGCAGCCTTATTTATAATAGCCAGAAACTGGAAACAATCTAGATGTCCCTCAGAGGAATGGATACAGAAAATGTGGTACATCTACACAATGGAGTGCTATTCAGCTATTAAAAACAACGAATTTATGAAATTCTTAGGGAAACCGGTGGATCTGGAGAATATCATCCTGAGTGAGGCAACCCAATCACAAAAGAACACACATTGTATGTACTCTCTGATAAGTGGATACTAGCCCAGAATATCAGAATACACAAAGTACAATCCACAAACCACAAGAAAGTCAAGAAGTCCAAAGTGTGGATATTTTTGTTCTTTCTTAAAAGAGGGAACAAAATACCCATGGAAGGAGTTGCAGAGACAAACTATGGAGCAGAGTCTGAAAGGACAATTCAGAGAGTGCTCTACCTGGGAATCCTTCCCATATTCAAGCATCAAATCCAGACACTATTGTAGATGCTGGTGTTGGCTGACAGAAGCCTGATATAGCTGTCTCCTGAGAGTCTCTGACAGTGCAGTGCCCGACTAATACAGAAGTAGAGGCTCACAGCCATCCATTGGACTTAGTACAGGGTCCCCAATGAAGGAACTAAAGAAAGTATCCAAGGAGCTGAAGGGTTTGCAACCCCTTAGGATGAACAATAGGAACTAACTAGTACCCTCAGAACTCCCAGGGACTAAACCACCAACCAAAGAGTACACATGGTGTGACTAATAGCTCCAGCAGCATATGTAGTAGAGGATGGCCAAGTTGGTCATCAATGGGAGGAGAGACCCTTGGCCCTGTGAAGGTTCTATGCTCCAGTGTAGGGGAATACCAGGGCTAGGAAATGGGAGAGGGTGGGGTGGTGAGCAATGGGAGGGGGCAGGGAACAGGTTTTTTTGTCTTTGCTTTTTGTTTTAATTTTTTTTCTTTTTTTTTTCAGAGGGGAAACTGGGAAAGAGATATTATATGACATAAATAAAGAAAATATCTAATAAAAAATAAAAAAATAAAAAATGTTTTTGAATCAATTTTAAAGATTTTTTTCAGAAAATAATCCAAATAATCTATATCACCAAGATAACAAGTATATATTTATGAAAAGCTTGCCTAGAGAAAAAAATATAAAATTTTGACTATTGAAACATTCTTTGTAGTAGAGATCTAAAACAGTAAAAACTTTATACACTTTAAATATCACAATAATTGAGTGTGAAAGTACTGGGTTGTTTAAATACACACCCATAATATTAAGTCCTATAGTTGCAACCTGTACTAGATCTCCAAAAGGCCATGAATCAAATCCCATGATGCTATTGAAAGGTCTTGAGATCTTTAAGAGATGAATGTTTCCAGCCACTGGGAAGTGCTCCGATATGGGTAATGAACCCCAGCATCTTTTTCAGATAGCTGTGAAGTAATGGTTTTGTCCACCACATGTCCCAATCATGATGTGTTACATCCCACACTAGAGCCCAGAAAAAAGTTTGTCATTCCAATCATGGCCGAGAGCTTCAAATATCTTATGCCAGAGAAAAGCTTTTTTTCCTTTATACATCTACTTACCTCAGGCATTTGTTACAGTCATGCAAAGCTGAATAATACATACAATAACTACATGTATTCCCCTCAGATTTTAAAATACTATTTATTTGTTATGAATATTCAAGATTTTTATCTATTTAATATTTAGCAATCTTGTAGCTTTACTCTCTATTTCTGTTAGCATGATGTTAAGGAATTTTTATATTTCTCTAGTTCATATCCCCTGCCCTTTTATATTTGGGGTTCCATTTAGAATAATTTTCCCCATCAGGAGGCTCTTGCAAAGAGTCTGAGAGGCACACTGACATCCAGACCTCCCACATTTTACCCTCATTTTGATGGTATGTGGCAAACCCAGGAACTCTGGTTTCACTGAGTGCTAATTTGCACAGACAATTGCTTCCCTTTGGGCCACTTTTTAAAGATAGTTATTTAAATCAGGGAAACAACTAACTGTTCAGAAACCAAGGAAAGGTCTTAGAAAGCCAAAGGAAAGAGTTGGAAATACCTGCCCTCCTCTGATAAGCTTCACATTGTTTTCAAACCCATTTTCCATATCTTCATTAGTTTTGGAAATCATGGTTCTTATCCTAGCTTCACTAGTATGTAGAGACAAAGGGAAGCTTCAACAGCAAGCAGTGATACCTCAGGCTGATTGCTGAGCTCCAATCTATAAAATATTCTGCATGTAGGGAGAATTTTAACTTTATTAATGATAAGTTAGAATTCTCAATAGAGTAAAATAAAACCCAGCAAAGAAAGCATTCTACCCCCATCTTCTCACCTAACAAGCAATGGTGATGGTCCTCAGTCTTCCTGCTTTCCCCTTTGCCAAGTGCACAGGTGGCTTGCTTCTGCGCTTTCTCAAAGAAGTTCCCCTCCCCGACCCTAGACTCTCTCCTGCAGAAAGAGGAGGCTTCCTCCCTGTCCCTGACTGCTCCAAGAAAACCCAGTCTGGCATCCTTGCTTCCATAAAGACACCCCTTAACAAGCCCTGTGCAGTGGGAAAGTTTGTGATCTGAGTCTGACTCGTAATAAAAGACTCTTGTTCAGAATTGCATCGGACTCTGCAGTTCTTGAGCTCTCCTAGGGTTCTCAAGGAATTGGGGCATAATACTAAGAGTATAGTGAGGGAGAGTTTCTGGATTTGTTCCCTCTCTTCTCCCACTCTCACAAACCCTAGTCTTGAACGTGTTGAGCCAAGCCTATCCTTTTTTTTTAATTAAAAAAATAAAAACATATATGTAGGGTTATAGGTCCTGCATCTGCTCCGCCACAGAGTATGGCTGCTCTGGGTGCTAGGAAGAAGTTGACTTGCTTACCCCATGCTATTGCTAGGTGGGTTTGGTGCTGTAGGGAAGCCCTGAGATATGGCTCTGGCATGGGGAAGTGCACTCTGAGGCATAGGACAGCCTGAGCTAGCTGTGAGCTCCCCTGGCCTGCAAGGTGACAGGAGCCATCTGGTTCTCTAGTTCTTGGACATCCTGGAGTCTCTGGAAGCCACGGAAGAACTGAGAACAGAGTGAGGGCCCTCAGGTTGGATCTAGCCCCGGGGCCATGAGGTGGAAGGGGAACTCCAGCTGGTCCCGTGGGGAAAGTCTTTGGCTTGAGCAGGCTTGAGCTTGGTGGCAGCTGTGGCTGGGAGCACAGAGAGGCCTTCTATGGGAGAATAGATGGTGAAGGCCTCCTCCATGGCTCTGAAGTGGATCCTGATGAAAAGAGGCAGTCCATGGTATTAAGGCACTTATTGTGATGGCAGAAAGTGGATGTGTAAAACCATACCCCACTTCTCAGGGTGGTCTTGAGACTAAATACCTTTTGCAAGAAGGAATGTATGGGAAGGTAGCTTATTGGCTAAGCCCTCCAGACCTTTAGGTACCTCATTAAAATGGATATCTGTCTTGAGCCTACATAACCACAAGTCAAGTCCTCTACATGTGGAAGGGCTTGGGGCATTGCCCTTATATGACTGATGGGCTGAGGCTAGTGACAGGGGCCTGGTACCCGGGAACAGACAAAACTCCTAAGGTCCCTTCAGGGTCTCTGGGGCTTAAAGCCTTAGCTCAACTGGGGACCAAGATACCTTTCACTGTCCCACACATAATGTATTCTGATCATAGTTTACCCTCTCCAATGCCTTCCAAGTCCTCCCCACCTGCCCGGCTACCCAACTCTATGCCCTTTCTCTCCTTCTTAGAAAACAAGTTAACAATCAAAACAAATAGACAAAGCAGAAATAGAAAGAAACACACACACACACACACACACAAAACACAAGCTCAAACAAAACCCATAAAACCACAAAACCAGAAACTGTAATATGCAAGAAAAATCCCACTAAAACAAACAAACCAATGCTCAAACAATACATTTTGTTGACAAAAGGTCTACAAAAATACCACTGAGTTGGTTTTCTCTTGGCCATCGACTGCTGGACATAGGGCCTACTACACTTAAGTGTGGTCAAGATATCCAGTGAGGTGTCATTGGAGAAAACTAGGTTTTCCTTTGCAAATGGATGATAACTGGGGATAACTTCATGGCTAGGCATGGGAGTGCATGCTCATTTTCCATCTGAGTGCTGGGTCCCCATCTGGCATGAATCCTTACAGGCCCTGCATGCCTCCGCAGTTTCTCTGAGTTCATATGTGTCAGTTCTGTTGTGTCTGGAAGATGCTGTTTCCTTGGAGTCATCCGTCCCATCTGGCTCTTAAAATATTGTTTTGCTACCTCTTCTGCAGAGCTCCCTGAGTGCTGTGTGGAGGGGGCTGAACCCCTTTTAATCATGAAAGAGAAAACTCTTTGCTCCTGGATCACCTCCATCTACCTGCCTATACGATGTTAATAATAACAGCAGAGAAAGAAGTCAAATGTTTGAAAAACTAGACATTACTATTTTTTTTATTTAGATATTTTCTTTATTTACATGTAAATTTCTCCATTCCCAGTTTCCCCTCCAA
>NW_022196914.1:50848588-50852141 GCF_008632895.1 Mastomys coucha
ATAAATAAGGCTGCTATGAACATGGTGGAGCAAAAGATACTGCAACATGTAGACATTACTATTTTAAAATCATCTTAAAAACCAGGCAATATATTTTTTGACAAAAACAGAAATAAAATCCTAAAACCAAAATGTAGGGCCACATGGGAAATGATCAAGAATGTTAGTATTAATTAACTTCTCACCTGGAAGGGAACAGTTATATGCCTCTGTCTGAAAAGTGACTGTACATACAGCCATGTACCTGGCTGAAGCATGGGTTCTAGTAAGTAACACAAGGAGAATGACAACCAGTACTAGAAAGTGTCACAGACTGTAATTTTGTGGCTTTTGCTGAATTGGGCCTCTAGAGTTTGTGCCCTCTATGGTATAATGTATTCAAACTAGATTCTTCATGAAGAATGATCCTGAAACATAAACATACATAGGCATAGAAACTGTGTTCCTTACACCAATGAGAAGTAAGGGCAGGCCTGCTGCTGACTGTTGGAACCATGTGTGAGTTGAATGAGGTTCTAGCATTTTATGTACTTGCTATTAGTCTATGATGTCTCTGTCACAGAAAATGGAACCTTATCCTATGGGCTGTCATCTTCAAACTCGTACTTTAGATGCAGCATAAAGGCACTGTATTGTTCTATGGATCTGGCAACTTTCGGCAACTACAGTATGTGCACTCAGGATGACCTTTGAATCCCAAGAGAAGGTTTGCTGACATTTCACTGTTTTTTAAAAAGGAGTCTTTATTGGGATGTCATGTTAGGTAAAATACTATTCATATCAGTAGATCAAGGACTTGATAAGCCTTTAGATAATACTGGTGCATGAGGCCATGTAGGGAAGAAAGATAAACCCTGCCTTAAAATTTGTGCTAACTTCAGCCAAGAAGAATCCATGACCTTTGCAGTGGGCAAGGGGTTCAATGAATGTAAACATGTACCATCTTGATGCTTTTGTCTCTTGAAATGAGCATTACCTTGGACCTTATGTTCCTTAAACATTAAAATATTTAAGGCTTTTTCTTTCTCCACAGTACAATTGCATGAGCAAAAGATCTCTTTTGGAAAAGGCTGGGAAGTTTTTATATTGGGTATTTACCACAGTATTTTAGGAACCTTGCCTTTGGAAAACTGTTGTAGTTGTTATTGTTTTGCTTTGGGGTTTTTTGTTTGTTTCTTTGTAGTCATTGAGTTCTGAACTTTAAAATGGCTATACGTCCTAAAACTTCATTGAAAGCCGGGCGGTGGTGGCACACGCCTTTAATCCCAGCACTTGGGAGGCAGAGGCAGGTGGATTTCTGAGTTCGAGGCCAGCCTGGTCTACAGAGTGAGTTCCAGGACAGCCACGGTTACACAGAGAAACTCTGTCTCGAAAAACCAAAAAAAAAAAAAAAAACTTCATTGAATAGCTGCCTTGAGATCACGTAATCCTGTCAACAGCCCTTCATTTCATTTTTATTATGTAGATAAATCTCCTTGTTGTGTGCCCATTCATCTTGATGATAGGGATGCCACATTCTATTAAGTATGCTCATGACCCATGCAGCGTTGCTTTTTATGGGTGTCCTTGGACCTAGTTGTTTCTACAAGGTAAGAGTCTCCACCAGATTTATTCTATGCTAAGATTCTCTCCTTTATAGTATTATCACACTGACCATTATCTAAAAGCATTTCCTAGGACACTAGGAATTATCTGCTGAAGTCTGCAATGCTGGCTCCCTCCTCAGGCCTCCAGCTTGTTCCTTATTTGCTATGATAATGAGACATCTTCTGTTATTATTGGCAACATATTTTAGGGACCCATGTTCTATTTTTACATACAGGATTATCTAAGAAATTCTTCAAACAAGTTTCATTTTTAATAACTTAACAATTGCATATTAGGATGGTCTAACATATGTAAATAATACAAAATAAGCTGGTAGCTGATGATACATCATGAGAAAAAGTATAGATATAATACCAAATCTCTCATTATCACACATTATTATCTTTATATTTCTATTCTAAGTATATGCTCTAGTTTTAAACTGTATTATTAATATATTATTATATTCTAAATAATTATTTTCTAAGAACCTTTATCTATATATCTTCAAATTTTGATCACTTCTTTCAGATGTTAGTCCCACAAATGATTTTTTTAAAATTTTATTTGCCATAAAGGTATTCAAAACTTCTACCATAAATATTCCTTAAACATATATTTTCTTACTTAACTTTTTTACTTAAAATTACATAAAATTCCAAGTGTGCACTCAACTAAATATTTTATATTACTAAATATACTATATTATAATTTATATTATTCAAAATTCTTGAAATGTCAAATAAGTTGTGAATTTTATTTAACATTTTGATATTATATGTGTCCTTATCTGCTGCTGATGATTACATTCCCCATAGATTCATAAACTTTCCCCTCAAATTTCTATTCTAATGTCTTCATTACCCAAAACAACAAGAAAAATGATTGAAAACCATGAAAGTAGACTTAAGATGAACTAGGCACTGTTAGCTTGAACTTGAAACCTATTACGTGTGATGCTGCTATAATCTAGAGACTTCTACCTTTATTCTGGGGAAGTAAAGGTTGCTTGCCCAAGCTTTAAGGGGAAAAAAAACCACCAGTGACTGTGTGACCCTGGAGCATCATGTCCATGTCCAAGTCTGAGCTAGACCTTGCTCCTCAACAGAGGTTCCTCGGTACTGTGAGGACAGAGGCATTGTTTATCCCTGCCTTTATGGAATGGATACTGCTCTCTTCTAAAGCAAACAAAGAACTTCCTTCTTTTTTGATGCTATTTAATAGGAAGCCTAGTGACCTCCTTTTGGGAGTATTTGCAATTCATTTTATAGCACAGAGAATGGCTGAAGGATTAGCCAAGACACAGGGTAAAATAAAGGCATTGGATTCTTTTTCACCTTCCATGTGGGTTCAACCCAAAAGGGAAACTTTCATCATTTTGCTTCATGGGTGGGCTTAGCATAGAGACCCTACATGCAAATGGCAACAAGAATATATTTCTAGTGGAGGCCAAAAATAAGTTACTTTTGGATGATTTTCTGCTTAGGAAAATCCTTACATGCTCAACATCATATTTAGTGAATCAGAAGTCTGGAGTTATTAAACAAAGCAATCACTTAGGAGAGTGTCTCTAACAAAGACATTTCATATACCAAGTCATATTTCATCATGAAATAAGCTCAGTTTATGTCTTTCTGTGACTTCTCACTTTAAAGATCTGTCATTGATCTAGTAAACTGCTAATTCATCTGCCTTCCTGTCTTCACCTGCACATGGAGCAGATACCTCTCATCACATAGGCCATGGGTTGGCGCAGGAAACTCATGGAGTATTACACTAAGCATGTAGGTATTGCGACAGCTTTTCCTGTCTTAGCAATCTGCCTTCAACTTAACCATCAAAGAAGCACCCTTTTTACATATATCGTTTCCATTATATTGGAACTCTCTGGAACAAAATCCAGAATCTCTCCTGTGGTCTCCTCCTTCCTGCCTCTGTCCAGAATCTCTCCTGTGGTCTCCTCCTT
>NW_022196914.1:50852174-50855371 GCF_008632895.1 Mastomys coucha
CTCCTGTGGTCTCCTCCTTCCTGCCTCTGTCCAGAATCTCTCCTGTGGTCTCCTCCTTCCTGCCTCTGGCTAATTTTGTGGTATAGCCTTCTTTTACTCTCTGGGTTTTGCTATTGTCCTTGCTATACTCAGAACACCCCAAGCTTGCTCTTAGATGAAAGCTTTGCAAATGCAGATTCTGTACCTGTAAAGTGTTTGCCTTAAAGACATTAGGGCTTGCTTCTGCTCAATACTCAGACCTTTACTCTTTATAGACGCAGCATCTAAGTTATGCTAAAGTGAATTTACAAAATGCATCTTTATGGGTGTAGAAGGTCCAGTTAATTGTCTCTCTCAACGTTGGAGCTGAGATACTGTCTAAAAATACCTAGCCATCATCAACAGCATTGCTTTTAGTCAGCTCCCAAAGGCCCCAATTCCATATTCATTAATTTATTCAAGAAACATCAGTGAATGCCTACTCAGAGTCAAATGGTATGGCTAAAATGGTAAGGAAGAGCTATGAAATCTTAGGTCATTTAGTCCAGTGGTGAAAAATGTCAAAGACATCATACTCACACACCGTGATCGGTGAAGTATGAGGCAATGATACTCTACAGAGTGTGCACAGAGAACAAGAGTAAGCCAGGCACTGGTAACCACAGAGGACACGCCACAGGCAGAGCCATCAAGCAGGGGAGGTGAAGTAAAAGAGAACTCAGATGGTCCAGTGACCTGGGATCCAGGTAAACAGAAGGCAAGCCATCGAGTGAAGCTTAGCAGCAGATATAGAACTGTGGTCCTAGGTTTCAAGAGGCAACAACTTGGTCCTACCCACCTCTTAGGTCATAGTTCCCAAACTCAGGGGCTTTGAAATATAAAAGTTTCTCTGTCACCTTTTTCAAAAAGTACCAATAGTGAGCCTGAAGTGGGTCCTGAAAACTGACATTTCTAATATACTCCTAAGTGAGATTAATTCTTATGGTCCAGAGCTAGCACTTTCAATAGCATTGCCTTCAAAATTCACTTTTGCACTCTATATACTGTCCTAGAAAGAAGCAAGACCAACAGCATAGAAGGTTTAGAAAACCCTCCCTTTTCATTCATTCATTCATTCATTCATTCATTCATTCATTCATTCATCTATTCATTCACAAGTGCCTATTTTGAATTTGCATTTGTCAAATATCATTTTGAATATTGTTGATACAGATTAAAAACCAATGTCACCTTTCTCATGGACTTCTAATTGTTATCTGTGCAATATCAAAATTTGGTGAATAAATTATGTTACTGGGTGATAAATGCTATGAAGAAAACTGAGGCAGGATAAAGGGAACAAGGAAAAACCATCGTACTGGGCTGATGTAATTTTAAATAAGATGAACACCACTATCTTCCTGCAGCTGTGATGATTTTGTCCTGTCACTAAGAAAGAAAAATGTAAAAAAAATGCAAAAAAAAGAAAGAAAAATGCAAAAAAAAAAAAAAGCGATCGTAGGAATATAAAGATTCCTATAGAAAATGTATAGAGAAAGGTTAGCAAACCACAGACACAAGCATTTGAAGAAAAAAGTTTGAAGAACACTTAAAAGGCTGGTGTGGATGGGGGTTGGGTAGGGGGACACACAGAAAAAAATACCAACAAACCAGTTATTCCACAAAGGCTAATTGTAGAGATGTATAGGAATCTACAACTTGGGGGTGGGGGCACTTGTTCTGTGACTGATCTAAGGGAGGAAGTTATTATGCTTTGAAATGAGCAAACTGCTAGTTTATCACATGACCTGTGGCACTCCACTGAGTCAGAAGAGAAGCAATTCCAAATGGAGGTTCATATGTGTTATTGCTTAGCATCCTCTCTTATGTTTCTGCTCTAATAAAAGGAAGTGGATGCTTTTCTTTTACATCTCATTTTCCCAGGCTTGTGAGCTGCAGTGCTGCACATGTTGGAATGGTTAGTCAATCAGTTAGTTCTTCAGCACAAGTGCTTTTCATGTTCTTCTTCAAATGCTTAGGATCACCAGGGATGCCATGGTTATTTGAGATGCTAGGGAGGAAGGGAATAAATGGGGACCATACAGGAACAATACCCCCCCAACTTTCCTTGAGGTTTTTATTTACCATTCTTCATTTGTGGGGCAGCAATGCAATTTACACAGTAAGGAAGTTTTTAGGTTCTGAAATGATCCCAGGACTTAAATTCCAGCTCTACGTTTAGTTGTATGACCTCAGGCTGGCATTCATTTCTTTGTCTCTTCATGCACTGTTCTTTACAAGAATAGGGTTAAGAATGTACTCGTGTTAACACAGAAGTAAGAGACAGTAAAATACACAGCTCATAACCAACTATGAGAAAGTACTAGCTCTTCTATCCCACTTCATCTTTAGGTATGACCATTATTATCAATTAATTATTGTCTATGACATTCAATTTAGGAGCTGATTTATCAGGTTTAGGTGGTTTCATGATTATGAAGTCTGCTGGCTAATCATTAACCTTTTTTTACACTGATACATTTTACTTATACATCTCACATGTTGGGGAAGTTACTTAAAAATTAAGATAATGGGATTACACTTTCAGGGTTGTTTCTTTAGTTTATTACAAAGACAACAGAAATTGGGAGTAGCTTGTGGGCATTGTGTGTCTTAATTGTGTATCTTACAAGAACCAACTTTTAAAAAAGCTTTTCTTTAAAAGGAGGCTACACTCACCCAAGAACTGGAGAAAAAGTGTGTGATGTGGGGATTTTCTTTATTTAGGCTGCTCTTTTTGTATGGATCCGACTGTTTTTCACTTGGGTGCTGTATATATTTGAGACGTATGTAGTCCCGTGCATCCCATTCATATTTGTACAGGATTTAATTTGGCTCTAATCCATTTCCATAGACAATGCCTTAAGTTCTAGTCAAGCACTATACAAGTATGTACAATTAAATAAAATGGCATGTGTCCTATGATAGGTGGGTCACAAGCACAGTTTTACGTATTTGGTGACCAGGATACATTATTAAGAAATAGAATGAGAGTGAGAGATGCCATCTTCTCTCCGGTGAGTTCCTAAGCCAGGAACAGTCAGCAAGGAGACACAGACCCCAAGAATCGCAGGGGAGCCGCCGGGCAGCAGGGACATCATCCTCTCAGCCTCCAAGTGGCAGAGGTGGATCAGCGACCTTAGCTGCCCATCCCTTGCACAAGGAGGGTCTGCCTCCAG
>NW_022196914.1:50861194-50874593 GCF_008632895.1 Mastomys coucha
AAAAAAAATAATAAAATAAAATAAAATTTACAAAAAAAAAAAAGAAATAGAATGAAACATTTGATATCTTTGGGGCTTTATAATTTGGTAAGCACCCAGGTGTGAGGAAAGTTTCCAAGAGAAAGTTTAGTGTAAGAATCAGCAGGAGGAAACTGATCTCACAAGCCAATGGGACTGTGTGATACACACATACTGTCCCCATGTGTAGACACATAATCTCATCAGGTAAATGGACAAACTTAGTCAGTCTTAAAATCATAGGCCTGAACAATCTCTGATTAGCATTTTTCATGAGGTGAAGCTAAAATTTGATGCAGCAAATGCTCTCATGGAGGAGTTTCTGATGCCCAGCGAAGAAAGAGATGGGTTAATTTAGAAACCTTCTTCCAATGTGTAGCCGTTGGAATTCTCAGCAGACTGCATTTCCATGACGAATAATGTGGCAGATAGTGGAAAGGTCTTTTGCAATTTTCTAAGGTGTTAGGGATGAGAGAGCAGCTAAGAACAAGATTTAGTGAGAAGGCAGAATGTGGGCCGGTGTCCCTGTTGGGCTTGCAGAGGTCCCTTAACACTTGGTCAGGTTAAAGCATGTGGCAGGGCTTGGGGGATATTTAGGTAATGGGTACTTCATGTTAAAATGGATTTAAAACTGCATGGCCTATAGCAAAAAGGAAATGAATTATCTTAGATAATGTCTGCACTATCTAGACCTTTATGATTGCTTCACATGTCTTGCTCTGGAAAAGGACTGAAAAGCACTGTTTTGGCTCCCTTTCAACAGATGCTCAAAGGTAACCAGGGTTGAAGAAAATCACATTGAAGTAGACACTTTTCCATACTGACCCAGACATTACATGTCTTAAATAAAACAAAAGTTCCCAGTTAAATGCAAATTCTCTGTCTCTGAATACTTTGAAGTTCTTCTGTGACTATTAATGTATGCTTTACTGAGTATTACAATTCTTTGGGGCTTGGAGTTTCCTTTTTGTTTTGTTTTGTTTTCCTCTCTCTTAGAGAATTTTGACTTCTAGAACCAAGAAGATTTATTTAATTCATTTTAGAAATTAATTTCCGAGACAAGTATTGTGTGCTTGTGCAATAGAAAAGAAAACCCAAGTAAGTGATATAACGAGGATATATGCTAAGGTAAAACCATTTTTGGATTTAAAGTAGAGATTCAAGTCAACAGACCCCTCTACAGTATGCTCCACCAAGATTCTGGGGTTTGGTCATTTAAATCGACTGCAAAATAAAGTGTTTTTATGGTCATGGCTAACGTGCTATGGAAAAGATCCTAAGTTATCTTAATAATTCATCTCCCTGTCACTCTGCTGCTCCTAATCTGACACTGTCTGGTGGGGGAGGTTAGTCTTTTTACTTAATTTGTGAGATAAGTGTGGAGGAAACCCTGACAATAAGGTTGTTTCATAATTGTTATTTAGTGGGCACACAAATTTTAAACTGTGTCATAGTGGTGTTCACCGTCAATTCATTCCCAAGCCCAGGCTTAAGGGTGACCTGGCTTTCCTAGTGTCATTTTTACACTAAACTGTATTGTGAGTCCAGGAAGTTGTTTATCTGAAGTCTCCATGTATGTTCAGTCTTCAATGACCTGTAACAAGGCCCTTTGTTCTTGGAATGAAGAGAAAGTAGAAGAGTCTCTAATTTCTGAATGAGTTTTGCCATCAGATTCTCGCCAATGCAATGTAATGCCTTAAAAGGTCATGTAGTTTCTAGATTAGCCTGTGTTTATTTTTTTATTTAACTACAAAATGTTTTATATAATTGCACATATATTGGAGACTGATAGCCTCATTTTGCTCGTTAGCATTTTATCTGTTTATCTACATCTCTGTCTTCTCTATATATCTTGATATACATTTAAAATGTTTTAAAGTTAATATTTCTATAAATTTGTTGAGAATTTCATTCAATCTCAATGTATTTTGAGAATGTTCAACCCCCTGCTACTTTGCTCAGGTCCACCCCTACACCCTCACTTCCCTAGCCACTTCACAACATCATACTCATTACCCCCACATCCTGCATTCCTACTGAGTGTTTGTGTCACCAAACACAGTTGATTGTGAGGCTTGACCTGGGGAGTGGCCAACCTACTAGGGATCACACTTAAAGAAAACTGACACTTAATTTTAGAGTGATTTTTTTTTTAATTTTGTTTATAGGGCAGTCCTAAGCCAAATGTATTCTGAATAATCATCCTGGAATTATCTTCTAGATGTGGCTGCTGAGTGGCTGCTCTAAGTGTCTCCTTTCCTTGTCTTTGTTCTCACCCTGGAACTCTCTGGCATCTGTATGATTGTTTTGATCTTTCATTTTTCAATCATTCAAGTAGGCAAGAGCAATTAACTCCAGTATAGTAAATGGAAAGGTTATTAAATTTTTACAGTGCTTTAAAATATATTTTTGATATTATCTGATCGTCAGTGAAACTTTTCATCCTATGTATTTTCCTTAGTTTTTTCCCCTTTGAAAAGAAGAGTTACTATACTAAGTGCTTTGAAATATAGCTAGCCTATCTCACTGTTTTGTGTTTCCAAGTCCTCATGTCTCATTACTGAGGCCTGGCCTTTATGCTTTTCATTAGAAAGTTTACTTTTTCCTGTTGGTATATGTTTCCTGTTTTCCTTTATCTCAACTCCCTCATCTTGCTGTAGGAATCTTTTCAAATGATGGATTTACAGAAGGCCTGTTAACAGGGCACTAATTATAGCCTCCCCCTTAACTACTGCCTGTCAACACTCCCACTCAAGTGTCATGAGACCTCCAGACTCCACATAGTTCCCTGTCTTTTTTTCTTTATAGCCCAAAAGACTTTCATGCACAGATACATCTCACATAGGGACATCTTCAGCCCTTAAACAAATCTCAAGAAACCTTAGGTTTGCCTGCAGCTTCCACAATTTAGCTAATAATAAAGAAAAATAAATCTTTTCTATTCATTCATTCGTTCAATTTATAATTCAATTACAGCCCCTCCCCTTTCTCCCCACACCTCCCCTTCACCTCTGAGAAGGGGGAAGTGCCCCCTGGATTACAAGACACCCTGACACCTCAAGTCACTGTAGCACTAGGCACATCCTCTGCCACTGAGGCCAGACAAGACAGCCCAGTTAGGGGCTGCAAGATCCCCAGAGAAGCAACAGAATCAGTATTAGTCCCAGCTCCATTTGTGGGGGACCTACATGAAGAGCAAGCTGCACACCTTCTAAATATGTGCAGGAGAGGAGGGTGCAGGTCCAGCCCTGTACGTTCTTTGGTGGTTCAGTCTCTGGGAACATCCAGGGGTATAGGTTAGTTGACTCTGATAGTCTTCTTGTGGAGTTCCTATGCAGTCTAGGTTCCTCAATTCTTTCCTCAATTCTTCAATTAAGACTTCCCGAATCCAGTCCAATGTTTGGCTGTGGGTCTCTGCTGCATTTGTCAGCTGCTGGGTGGAGTCTCTCAGAGGACAGTTATGCTAAGCTCTTCTCTGTGAATCCAGGCTGACAGATATAAAAATAACCTGAGACTGCAAGATAGTTGAAGGGGGAAGCCAAGGCCTGCAAAGTGATCCTTTGAGGACAGCTCTGCAGGTACAGTCCTCACAAAATTGGCAGGGGTTGCTACTGTATTCATTTATGTCTGTCTCACACAGGGTACCTGTATATCCAGACCAGCAGTGACAAATACAGCTTCCAACACTGTCTTCACATGTTGTATCATTGTGACAAGGCTTTGACTGACAATGGGGGATAAAAGTCTCATACTGTGTCCCTGTGAATCCATTGCCTGTGCAGTCATGGTGGTAGTTGTTTCTTCCAGCCACACCTAGATCTCCATGGAGACATGGCTGACTGGTACATTCATCAAAGTTGAGTTCACAGTGGTCTCCAAGGAATACAGCTGCATTGTCACAAAAGTAAGCCCAAGAGCATCCTGACATATAGCACAAGGCACACAGGGCTGGCATCCTATTTACAAGTCTCCTTTATTTTATTTTAGAAGACAAGAAACTCCTTTTCAGCTATTCTTAAAAAAAAAATAAAAATAAAAAGACAACCAGTCCACTTTTGCCTAAATCAATACACCAACTATCAGTAGCATACACATTTCTCATACATCATTTTTTTCTTCTCTGAACTTACATAATGATTTCTTCTGATGCAAGATCAAAGAAGAAAAACAAGTGTATATAAAATAAAAATAAGGGGCTGGTAAGATGGCTCAGCGGGTAAGAGCACCGACTGCTCTTCAGAAGGTCATGAGTTCAAATCCCAGCAACCACATGGTGGCTCACAGCCACCTGTAATGAGTTCTGACACCCTCTTCTGGTGCGTCTGAAGACAGCTATAGTGTATTACATATAATAAATAAATAAATCTTTAAAAAAATAAAAATAAGTGTTATCAATGGTTATTTATAGCAATAAATTTCCTATAAAGCATTCATATTGTTCAATATACACCATAATTGGTTTGAAATGTATATTTAATTGAGGATTTATAATTAAAGCTTTTTACTTTGCTCCAATAAAAAAAATAAGAAAAAGAGAAAGAAAACAAGCAAACAAACAGAGGTCTTGCTCAGGACAACCAGAAATAGGCAGAGTGTCGGAGGGGATAGGAGACAAATCAGCTCTGAGGGATCAGTCCAAGGACTCCAGGCATCATCGTTGCTGGAGATTGTAAAATTTAACAGATTAGGGCTAGCGTGTGAGATTTTGTTAGCTTGTTTGGTGTTCGTCATTAAAGCTCTTAGTGTTAGCTCAAAATCCAAACTTCTTGAGCTGCTGATTTTTGTTTTTGTTTTGTTTTTGCCCATTTTTCTTCTTCAGACTGACTTAGTTCAATGGTATGTCTTGCCCTTAGTGTCTGAGTAAGTTTCTCTTGCTTCTAGTTCCCCATCTCCATTCTTCCTTCCCTCCCTCCTTTCCTTCTGCTCTCTCTCTCCTGTACAATGTTAAGAACCTGGGATACTGCAAAAGCCCATATCTTTGATTGGTTATCATCGCAGCACATGTTTGTAGTAGGTCTTTAGTGGAGGAAAGAGTAATTACGCACAGGTGAAACAAGTTATGAATTTCACTAGTAAGGACATGATTTGTTTGTCAAATATCTCTACAAACAAAAAGAAATGTACTCTGAGATATTAAATTCGAAAGAAAGATGAGAGCTTAGAAATAATCTTAATCAATTGAACGTTCCTCATTAGATTCAACTTTCAGAATTGGCCTTTTTTTTTTTAACTTGTAGTTGCTGGGATTTGAACCTAGGGCTTCTGGAAGACGAGCCAGTGCTCTCAACCACTGAGCCCCTCCAACCTTTTCACTTCGTTAGTGTTTTGTAAAGCTGGTCTATTTTAAAAAACATAATATAAACTTTCTAATCGTGTTTAATGATCAGTTCAGGATTTCAAATAATAGAACAGTACTTTTTAAAAAGTATGTTGTTTTGAAAATGTAATTATCTCTTGAAATTGATAAAACCTCTGAAAACTTCAATCTGTTTCATATAGGGCCTTAAGTCCATGGACAGTGTATTCATAGTTACGATGGCATGGCTTTCTCCCAAGTTGACTTGTTGAAAGGGAAGAAACAGTCTCTTCATATTATCTGACGTTGTCATAATAGACTTTGAAATCTAACTCTTATCACAGGAAAGTCATAGACAATCTCCAAATGCCTGGAGGCCAAAGAGTGCTGTCAAGTCATTTGAAAGCACATGAGGTGTGAGGACTGCCTAACAAGGCAGAGCAGTGACCTGCCTATAGCCAAATATACGCCAGGCAAAGGTGGATAGCCTTTAGGTGGGTATAAGCAGGATATTCTCAATGCTGATGGGAAGGTGAATAGCCTTTAGGTGGGTATAAGCAGGATATTCTCAATGCTGATGGGAAGGTGAATAGCCTTTAGGTGGGTATAAGCAGGATATTCTCAATGCTTATGGGAAGGCAATTAAATGTTTACCTCATTTGTCTTTAACTATCTGAAAAGACTTCCAAGTTATTTACATTAAAACCTTATGCACAGAACAGGCTACTGGAAATCGTATCAACAGAGTTCGATGTATTAATGTAGATGTCGTCTGACTGTGGCCAAATACAAAGTAACGCACAAATGACCCTTTATTTATTGGATCAAAAGTTATGTTAGATTATTAAACAACCAAACTAAACATTCAGTTTCCAGTGTGTTCACAGTGTTATAAAACTGTTTAAATTCTTTTTCATATGAATTAAAAAAAATCATAGGCTTACTTATTGCTCAGATGATTTGAGATCCTCAGTGAGAATCTTCATGTTAATCACATGATTTCAATATTGCTCACTCTGGTGTCAAGGCAGCTTTTCTTATATGAAATGGTAGAAAGATCTTCCACAGCACATAGCTGATGGTGACTGGATGGGGCTAACCCCAGTGAGAAGATGGTGAAGGTCTCTTAGAAGACATACTTTTGTCAACTTTGCCCACACAGTAATATTCAGAAAAAAATAGCATGCAGGCTTTAAATTTGTTTTTCCTTTATTTCCTGAAAACCTTATCAGACTTTTTTAAAAAAGACATTAAATAGCAATAAATAACCAACAGAAACGTTTCCTTCCAAGTGGTTTTTATGTTATCTTGGGTTGAAAAACTTAAAATTTCAAGTAGAGACTTCCTCCTTGCCCTGGGTTAATCAATAACCTTTGGTTTTCAGAAAAGAAAAACCATCTGCGACTGTTATGGTAGACTCAGATCCATTAGAAATGGCATTACCAGGTGATGGTAAGGCTGCAAAGCAGAGCTCACAGCTTCCTGCTTCCCTGGGCAGTAGGACTGCCTTTCTGCCCCTTTGAAAGCTTTTCACATCTGGCTGGTACTGAATGAATCTACTGTCAGACTCCAGCTTCTATGGTACCTGGCTTCTTATGAATTAATTACATGTTCAGAACAGAGGACTTAGAGGCGTCTGGGGACCTGCGGCTGAGTTCACAAAGTCTCCTTTAAACAAAGGAGCCTCTGTCTCTGCTTACACTCAGACACTCATTGAGGAAGTGAGTGTGATTGTGGCTGTGCTGGGGCTTCCTTATTTAATAAAGCCAGTGGTGATTGGACCAACATTTTTCCTAAATGTCTTCTTGTACATTGGCCATAAAAGGGGCTATCTTTTTTCTGTTTGTCCTTTGTAAAGTTTTCAAACATAATTCTTAAGATTAATGTGAGAGAAAATAAAATGCTAAGCCTATGTTTCAGGATGATGTGTGTGTACACATATGTACATGTGTGTGTATGTGTGTTTTCAGTGTGTATATGTATGCATATATGTGTACATGTATGTATGTATGTGCATGTATGTGTGTATATGTGTGTGTATGTATGTGTATACGTGTATATGTATGTACATATATATGTGCATGTGTTGTGAGTTTTATAAGAATTAAAGAAAAACAGAGGTGCTGTCCAGATGGGGAAGCTGGAGATAAGCTACTCAGCCTCAGAAGACAAGATTTCTATCTGCATGGTTTTTTGCCTTCTGGCTAGAGTAGTATTAGCTTCCTACTTGGACAACTCTAGATAGTAACAGAGTAATCTATGATCACAGCACATCTCATAGTTTCCATTCCAGAGCCTAAGTCTCAGAGACGGAGAAATGGTTTAGGTCATTGTTATGAAAAACCAAAGTTGCTTCCAGTTTGTTTCAAGAGGGCCAGAGTTTGCTCCAAGTTAATAGCTACACTTTGCTACGTTGTCCAAGTGGTTCTGGCTTCAGAGCCATGAAGCCTACCAGAGCAAAGGGATCATGGAATCTTCCTGAACAGTTTAAAGGAGCTGCTGAATCTAAGCATGTGGCAGAGGACTCCCTGCATGAAACCCCCGAGAGGCCAGTGTATGTAGTTTTAGACATGTAGCCAAGGTTGCATTGGAGAACCCAAGATGTTGGAGTTATCAGGGCTGTGGGACACCTTGCAAGAAAGCTACATATAGGGAGTGGAGCCAACCCATAAGAGAGATGTATCTTGTAATCAGCCAAGCTACAAGGGTATAGACATCTGACCCCTTTGACATTGGATGTAGTCCTACAGGGTTTGCCGATTGCCCTCTTGGGTTTTAGTCTTGCTTTGTTCAAGTATTTTTATATTATGTCTTCATTTCTCCTTTTTGGAATCATAATGTAATCTGAAGCACTATATGTTGGAAATATTTAGTTGCTTTTTGATTTTGCAGGGGGTTCTAGTTAAAAGGAAACTGAAGGGCTATGAGGACTTATGAAATTTAACTAAATATGCTTTCTTTATGATTGTGCCCAGCTGGGCAGTGGTGGTGCACATCTTTAATCCCAGCAATTGGGAGGCAGAGGCAGGTGGATTTCTGAGTTCAAGGCCAGCCTGGTCTACAGAGTGAGTTCCAGGACAGCCAGGGCTACACAGAGAAACCCTGTCTTGAAAAATCAAAAAAAAAAAAAAAAAAAAAAAAAAAAAAAAAAAAAAAAAAAAAAAAAAAAAAAAAAAAAAGACTATAGGAGCCAAGGAGTAGCCCCATAAGTTTTGAGCATTTGAATACTTGGTCCCTCATTGCTGGCTGTTGGGGTGGATGAGGATGTCTGGCAGCAAGGATGTCCCTGGAGGAAGACTTTGAGGTTTCAAAAGAATGAGTTGGCCCTCTCTGCTTCCTGTTGACAGATGTGACCTCTCAGCTGTAGCTCTGGGACCATGTCTATTTGCCTGCTGCAGTGCTCTCTACCATGCTATGATGATGATAGACTCTTATTCATCTGGACCCATAAACTTTAAATAAACCCTCCCTTCTATAAGTTGCCTTGGTTATAGTGTTTTATCACACCAACAGAAAGCTGAGTAGAATCCCAGGACAGGAGTGGTAAAATCAACAAACTGCAATGAAAATTCATCAATGAGCAAGTGAGATTTATCATTTACCTGAAAGTTCTTTTGACGATGCTTTTAAATCTTTTTTTTTTAAGAGTCTACACACAGAGACAAGTCAGGAAACAGAAAATATAGACTAAGTCTTGTTCACAATCCAAATCTAGAATGTCAACCTGATGTGGAAATGAAATGATATAAGCATTTGGAAAAGCAGAAAAGTAAGCTGAAGCAAATAGAAGGAGCACTATTGTTAGTGTGTAATCAGTGTGTTTTAGTTTTGAATTACTTCCTAAATAACTAAACAAGTTACTGTCAGCCCTTAGGCATGCAGCTACATGGTATACTTAGCACTTTGCTTGAGGTCGTGTTATTTCACCTAATTGACATTTCTTTTTGTCACAAGAGATCACATATCAAAATCCAGTGGATCTGGCATTTCCTTTTCAATCACAAAGCAAAACTAATCACATAGAACTGATAATGTGCACATAGAACACTTGCTGAGGGAACAGTGTAAAGTGTGCATTTGTGGTGTGGCTGCCTGTAGTGTGTGCACATGTGTTTGTATGTGTATGTGTTTGGGAGTGTGTGCATGCATGCATGTGTGTCTATGTGCCTATAGTGTGTGTGCAGGTGTTCACATGGGCAGAAATCCAAGTTAACTTCTTTAACTTTACCTACCTTATTTACTGAGATTAGGTCTTTATTGAACCAGAAACTCTCCAAATCTAGCTAGTTTACAAGATAGCTTGCCTAGGAGAATCCCCTGTCTCTGCCTTCTAAATTCTGGGATTATAGATTGTTACCATGACTACCTAGATTTTATGTGTCTTCTAAAGATCCAGATTCTGATCCTCCTACTTTTATGTGCTAAGTACTTTATCCACTGAGCTATCACTGCAGTTCGTATGTCTGTATGTTTGTGTATGTGTGTGTATGTATGTGTGTGTGCATGTGCATGTGTATATGTATATATGAACATTTGTTATTCACATGTTGAAGCTGGCATGTAGAATACAATACAAGGAAAATATTTCTGGATTTTTTCTGACGGTGTAGCTTTACAAAATTACTTATTCAGAAAAGTAAAGACATAAAACAAGTATCAGCAGAGCAAACATTAGCCAAGAAAGCAGCTCCAGGAGCTGCTCTGTGTTCCCACACCAGCCCGGGCATGCGTGTCAGAATGTTGGATATAAGGCTAAATAAATGACTCTCCATTCTTTGCTTTCTAGGAAAGAAAATCTATTTGACATCTATTAGATTCATTTCTGGAAACAGCACCCCAAAACAGTACTTGTATGAAGTCAGTCACACACTTGCTACTGAAATAAACAGCTGTACAGGTCGCTCATTTTGTGAACTATACTACAGTATACCATTATAATAAAAACGATCTTGTTATTTGGGTGATAACATGTAACATCCTTTCTTTGAATAGATGGGATATTAAACACTTGGGAAGTAGAGAAAGCATCAGATAGATGGAAGTTAGAGTAGCATGTTTATTATTGAACAAGATCATTTTAGATCCTCTGAGAAAGAGACTTACAGCCTTATGCCCAATGTTTAAATGGATGCCCCCAATAGTTGTTGTCAAGGCTGGCCCTCTTCAAGTCTCCTCTAGAATGGCAATCCATAAACCCTGGCAAGCACAGACAGGGCTGTTTGAAGCCAGTTTAGAAGCTCTGAAGTTAGAAGTTCATTACCCTGTTCCTGGGACATGAGTGAGGAAGGAATGTTTAGAGAGGCCAACTCATGGGACTATACCACTTAGAGGATAAGAGATCTCACAACAGATATCAGTCCTGCTTCCATGGAAGTTTGTCACTTGGGTCTATCTCCACAATTTGAGACGGGGAAACAGTCTTAGCTGCTGAAAGATACTGACCTAGGGATGCTCCTTGGTGGTTGTGAGACAAATTTACCCTTCTCAAGCCCCAGGAGTAGCTTGCATTCATGCTACTAGTTTTCTCTTATGAGTTGACAGTACTTGCATTCATTTTGTAGGCCCTCAACAATATTCTTGTTGTTATTACAACCATCTTAAAGTCATATTTTAAATCATCTATCAAGAAGTTGTTATTTCACTTGATTGGTGATGTATTTAGTAACATTCGATTTCCCCCTGTCTAGACTGGAATAAACATCTTTGTTACATAAAGAAGACAGTTTGCTACATTCCCAGTGTGATTACTTCTTTAATTCAGAAGCTCTGATCTCAGTTTCGTTCTTCTCATCTGAAGTAAGAAAATTTCATATAAGGAAAGTGCAAAGGCTTGGGTGTCAATAGGTGATGCCAAACAATGCAAGGGGAGGGGCTAGGATTCAAGGATGACCTTTCATGAGTCCACCGGGAAAGCAACAGTGCAGCCCTTGTGAGAAAGACTAATAGGAGTGGACACAGAGAGGGCCCTACAACACCATATGTATATCTGAGACTAACAGTGAGTTAAACAAGCTGCCTCCTTGACTCTCAAGTTTTGTGAGCTAATAAATGTTTTTTATTGCTTAGGTGAATGTGAGTTATTTTCTGTCATACGCAACCCAGGAAGTCCTGGACAGTGCAAGGCCTGTCCTCCCTGCTTTGTTTTTAGGGCTCAGAACATGATACCTCAAAGTATGGGGCCTTGGTGTGCTGAGCCCTTTGAACTGAAGACTGGAAAGGCTTCAAAAGCAAGGTTTGTGTGACCTTCTGCCCCCTATCTCCTGTCCCCAATCATCCTCCTCCAGGATGACTCAGAGAAATCAGAGCTGCTCTTCTCCTAGGCACATCTTTGAAACTAGAGCTCCTCACTCTTGCAGCCAGCTGTAAAACCTAGGAAGCTTCATCACTCTCTCTTTGCACTTTTCCCATGAAGATATTAACTTTAGAAGGATCTGATCCAGTGTGTAGGAAAAACGATGCTACAAAAAATGACAACAACCTTATACAAAGAACAATAGGCAACGGAGGAAAACTGGGAGCAGGAAGGTGGTCTTCCTCGGGGAAGAGCATACTATTTGGTTGCTCACTGCCAGAGGATCAGCCCTGAAATTAGACATCCAAATAGCATTATACAGATTGAGGATGATATACTTAGGAGTGTGTGTGTATGAGTGTGTGTGTGTGTGTGTGTGTGTGTGTGTGTGTGTGTGTGTGTGTATGCATGCAATATCAATGAAAAAAGAGGCCATGAATCTGAAGGAGGGTAAAAAGGGAAGTGAAGAAGGTTTGAAGGAAGAAAAGGGAAGGAAAAATGTTATAATTATATTATAACCTCACAAATAAATTTTTTTAAAAAGCCAGCATCAGATAAGCCTTGATGTACTTGAATTATACTTTCTGTCTATTTCTACTTGAACTTCAGTAACCTTACGGCATTATAAAAGGTAACCAGCAAAGAAAAGGTTTCCCAGCCAGTGAGACTGGTTTGTTTGTCTTGCAATCAAATTATGTGGTGTCTTCGCCAGCCCTTGGTATTCAGCTCAGTTTCCTCTTTTTGAGAGAGTCTGAAGTCCTATTAGAAAGCTGTTGGTTACCATTGCCTGTTACTCCTCTGTTGCTGTGAAAAGACACCAAGACCAAGGCAATTTACAGAAGAAAGAGTTCATTGGGGTTTACAGTCTCAGGGGAAACTTTGTAGTGGGGAGCATGGCATCAGGCAGGCAGGCATGTCATTGGAACTATGGCTGAGAACTCACATTTTGAGAAGCAATCACAAGTCAATAAGAGCTAACTAGGAATGATATGGTCTTTTAAAACCTCAAAGTCCATGCCAGTGAGATATCTCCTAGAATAAGTCTGTACCTCCTAATCCTTCCCAACATGTTCTACCAGCTGGAGACCACATACTCTAATATACTAGCCTATGATGGGAATTCTTATTTAAACTACAACACACAGGTTTATGTGCCATTACTGTGCCATTAAGGTTCTCCTGCTATGCTGGTCATTGATGTGCTTCATGGATGTCATAGCCGAGTAGAATTGTTTGCTTCTCTCCTTTGGAAGGAGTCCTCAGGGAATAGCCTTTCAGATCAGTCCGATCTCAGGGGCTTCTGGACCCTGTGTTTGTAGAACATGTTGTCTTCAGTAGTAGGGACCTCCTTCTGTCTCTGGGGCCAACCAAGAGCAATGGCAATAGCCTGTCATTCATCATGTTCATTATCCTTTCCTTGTGGTTAGAAGATGGCTCCAATCCTGGCACTCGACTGCACCCTTCTCTTCTTCACTACAAGTCCCAGCAAGGTTATGATGCATACAGAAAATGAGGAGAAGAAAAAAGAAACAACTCATTTGCTCTAGGTAGAACCTCCACAGAGAGAGCCTAGGGTTCATTAACAAGATGTGTTGCTGTGCTCATCTGAGCCACCAAGCATCTGGATGGAGTCATTTTGTGATCCTAGTGTCTTACCCCACTTGGGAAAAGGAGTTCTGGTTGTGAAAAGCAGAGAATATCCACAACACCCAGAGGAAGCTCCAGTCCCAGGCGCTCTGACACACCCAGGATCAAGGTGAGCAGGAACCAACATCTGTCCCAACACTGGGAGT
>NW_022196914.1:50876545-50876865 GCF_008632895.1 Mastomys coucha
TTACAACAAAAACAACAGGAAGTGACAATTACTTTTTCTTAATATATTAATTTGAAAATTAATATTAAAAACATATCCTAATCGATTGAAATCTAAAAATATGAGGAATTGGAAATTTGTTGATTGTTATCCAATGATCTCTCTACTTCAGTAATTGGAGAAATAGGTCCAACATTGTACAATGTATATACACTGTCAGCTTGTTTGTTTGTGACAGTGTCTTGCTGTGTACAACACAAGGGTCTTAAAATCTTGCTTCTCCTATCTCAGCCTCTCTATATGTAGTATTGTTTATTTCAAGTTTTTACACTATACTATGG
>NW_022196914.1:50877705-50914208 GCF_008632895.1 Mastomys coucha
TAAAAAAAAAAAAAAAAAGAAAAGCAGAGAATAGATGTGAGTTAGATTAGCAGTTCACAGTCTCTACCCGAAGACACAGCACAGAAAGAAGTTCTTTTCCTTCCTCAAAAGAAACTACCTCTCTCTGTGGATTTCCCTTAAATACATGATATTTAAATAGAAAAATAGTCAAGTATGCAAGTGACAATAATTTTACTGATTTTTAAATTAGCTTCTAATAATAAAATCTAGTAGCATAATTAGGTGGGATGGCCCCTGCTCTCTGGCTTCACTTTGCTCTAGCACCTATTTTACATAGACTACTTTGTAATGACAGCATGAAAGATAGCAGCAACCCCCCTTTTCTGTCTTCTGTCATGACATTTCTGCCCCCAGAAGTTTTTATAGACATTTCTCAAGACCCATGAATCTGTCCAAGTGTTTCACTAGAGAAGCCTTCTCTCTCCATTCTTACCCTCATATTTCTTTTTAGGGCTCCACTTATATTCTTTTATTTTAAAATTTTCATCAGTCACCTTTTAACATTATATTTGTTTGTTCATTTTTTCCCGGAATCTTCTTCATTCTTTCCTCCTAGAAACTGGAATCTGGAAGAAACATTTGGCACAAAATATGTAGGAAATGTTGGCTTTGTGAGTATTTACTTAGATATCTTACATCTTTGAAGAATTATTTTCAATTTTTCCGTAAAGATAGTGCAATTGTTCTTATGTGGTTAATGGTTCTTACTCTATTGTAAATGTTCCATCCCTTTTTCCTTTCACATTTTAATTGTTTTTTTTTTCTGGAGTGTGTGCCGTCTACTAATTTTAAAATATATTTAATAGTACGGTTGACCTTTTAAAACTAGTTTAACACACTAGAGTCTTTTGAGTTTTCTTGTAAAAAGAACTAAGATGGTAAATAGTCTGCAAAAACAAGTGGTAATTTTGTTCTAATCACAAAACATTTTTCCATTCTGGTCATACTCTGATATCTGACTAGTCTGACCAGAGTCAGTACTGGCTTCCTCCACTGTCTGGTTCCCAACCCCTCAATCTGTTAATGAGGAGCAGGGCCATGATTGCAGGTAATACCATGCATGAGGCAGCTGGCCAGTGCCAGCCTCCCCATCAAGATTACACATGTTGCATACTAACATAGAACAAAATTTCATAATACTTATTTTGAGAAATCTCCCATTTCATCATTTTTTCTTTTCTTTTTTATTTACTCATTTTACATTCCAGTATCAGCCCCCTTCTCTTCCCAGTACCCCTCACACAGAACCTCCCCCATTACTCCCTTCCCTTCTCCTTTGAGGAGGAGCCCCCCCAGTAGATATCACTTCCCCCAATTCTTGCATAATAAATCACTGCAGGATTAATCACATCTTATCCCACTGAGGTCAAACAAGGCAGCCCATTTAGGGAAACAGGATCCACAGGCAGGCAGGCCACAGATTCAGGAAGGGTCTGTTGTTGGGGGTCCCATATGAAGACCAAACTGCTCATCTGATACATATGTGCAGGGGTCCTAGGTCTAGCATGTGCTCACTTTTTAGTTGGTGATTCAGTTTCTGAGAGCCCCCAAGGGCCCAGGTTAGTTGACTCTGTTCGCTTTCCTGTGGAGTCCCTGTCATCTTCAGGTCCCTCAATCTTTCTCCTAACTCTTCTGTAAGACTCCCTGAGCTTCATCTAATGTTTGGCTGTGGGTCTCTGGATCTCTGTTATTTGGATGCTGGGTGTAGTCCAGCTATAGTTACCCCCATAGACACCCTGGGATCTCCCAACATCCAAGGTCTCTGTCACATTCTTGTGTCATACCCTACCATCCCCAATTTCTCTTCCTTTCCAAGCTTTCTCTACACCTGATCTCCCCCCAGCCTCACTCCCCTTCCCAACCCATCTCCCATACAGATTCCTCCCTCCATCCATCTCCTATACCTATTTTATTTCCCCTTCTTAGAAAGATTCAACCATTCTCCATTGGACTCTCCTTGCTATTTGTCTTCTTTTGTTCTGCTCATTGTAGCATGGTTATCCTTTATACTTTATGGCTTATGTAAACTTATAAGTGAGTACATTCCATGCATGCCCTTTGGAGTCTGTGTTACCTAACTAAAAATGATATTTTCTAGTTCTATACACTTTCCTGCAAAATGCATGATGTCCTTATTTTTTAATGGTTGTATTCTATTGTGCTAATGATCATATTTTCTTTATCCATTCTTCATCTGATGGACATCTAGGTTGTTTCCAGTTTTTGGCTATTATGAAAACTCCTTTGAGTTTTGATCTTTAGCCATTCTTTGAGGTTTTGATGGAATCTCAGGGTCATTTTGATTTTCATTTCACTAATGACCAAGGACTTTGAACATCTCTTTAAGTGCTTCTTAGACATTCGAGATTCTTCTGTTGAGAATTTTCTATTTAGCTCTGTACCACATTTTTATTTGGGTTATTTGGTTTGTTGGTGTCTAACTTCTTGAGTTTTTTTAATCTATTTTGGACAGTAGCCCTCTGTCAGCAGTGGGGTTGATGGAGATCTTTTCTAAACCTGTAGGCTACCATTTTGTCTTAATGACAGTGTCCTTGTCTTACAAGAGCTTTTCTGTTTCATGAGGTTCCAACTATTTATTTTTTACTTTAGAATCTAAGCCATTGGTGTTTTGTTAAGGAAGGTATTTCATGTAATGGTGAGTTCACACCTATTCCCCACTTTCTGTTCTATTAGACTTAGTTTATCTGGTTTTACATTGATGTCTTTGATCCATTTGTACTTGAGTTTTGTGCAGGACAATTAAGTATGTATCTATTTTTATTATTCTACATGAGAACATCCAATTAGACCAACACCACTTGTTGAAGATGGTCTCGCTTTACCATTGTATGGTTTTGGCTTCTTTTTGGCATATCAAGTGTCCATAAGTATGTGGCTTTATTTCAGGATCTTCAATTAGATTCCATTGAAAAACCTGTCTGTGTTTATACCAATATCATGGAATTGTTATTACTATTGCTCTTTAATACAGCTTGAAATCAGGGATAGAGACATCCTGAAGTTTGGGCTTGTTTTTGTTATCCTTGTTTTTTTGTTTTTCCATATGAAGTTGAAAACTGTTCTTTCAAGATCTACAAATAATTGTGTTGGAATTTTGATCGGGATTGCATTGAATCTGTAGATTGCTTTTGGTAAGATGGCCATTTTTACTGTTAATCCTAGCAATCTATATACATGGGAGATCTTCCCATCATCTGCTATCTTCATCAACATTTTTCTTCAGAGATTTGAAGTTCTTGTCACACAAGTCTTTCACTTACTTGGTTAGAGTTACATCAAGATATTTTATCATTTTTGTCTACTATAAAGTGTACTATTTTCCCAACTTTTTTCTCTGCCTATTTATCATATATATAAAGGAGTGCTACTGATTTTTTTGAGTTAAATTTTTTATCCAGCCACCTTGCTGAATGTGTTTATCAGTTGTAGGAGTTCTCTGGTAGAATTTTTGGGGTAACTAATGTATACTATAATACCATCTGAGAAGAGAGATATTTTGACTTCTTCCTTTACAATTTGTATCCTCTTGATCTCCTTTAGTTGTCTTATTACTCTAGCTAGAACTTCAAGTACTATATTGAAGAGTTAGAGAGTGGACAGCTTTGTCTTATATTCAATTTTAGTGGAATTGCTCTAATGTTCTCCATATGTAATTTGAGTTTGGCTATCAGTTTGCTATATGTTGCCTTAATTGTATTTAGGTATGCATGTTGGATCCCTCATCTATCTAATACTTTTAATATGAGGGGGTGTTATATTTGTCAAAGGCTTTCAACATCTACTGAAATGATCATGTGGTCTTCTTTCAGGTATTTTATGTAGTGGATTACATTGATGGATTTTCATATTGAACCACCCTTTCATACCTTGGATAAAGCCTCCTTAATTGTGCTGGATGATAACTCTGATGTGTTCTTTGGATTTGGTTTGCATGTATTTTATTGAAAATATTTTGCATCAATATTCATAAGAGAAATTGGTTTGAAATTCTCTTTTTTGTTGTTGAGTCTATGTGTGGTTTAAGTAACAGGAATCATAGAATGAATTTAGAAATGTTCCTTCTGTTTCTATTTTGGGGAAACAGTTGAGGAGTATTGACGTTAGCTCTTCTGTGAAATTATGGTAGATTTTGTGGGGAAACTATCTGGTCAGTGCACCATTCTTGCCAACGGAGAGCTTGTCTCCAGAGAATGCTCTGACCCTGGGACTCAGGTAAGACCTCCATTCTCTCCCAAGTGGCTGTCTAAGGCTGGGACAACCAGGAGGCACAGGCCACAGAAGCAGCAGAGCAGCTGGGACAGGATCCTTCTTGCCTCCATCTGTACCCAGGAGGTGGGCTGCTCCTCAGCCCTCTGTGCACTGGTCTTTCCAGGAGAGAGCTGGTCTTCCTGGAGTTCTGACATATGCTTACAGACCTATAGGAGGAACAAGCTCCAGCTAGAGACAGCAAGAACATCTAACACCAGATATTACCAGATAGCGAAAGGCAAATGCAAGAATCTTACCAACAGAAACCAAGACAACTTGGCATCATCAGAACCCAGTACTCCCACCACAGCAAGTCCTGGATACCCCAACATACTGGAAAAGGAAGATTCAGATTTAAAATCATATCTCATGGTGCTGATAGAGGATTTTGAGAAGGACATAAATAACTCTCTTAAAGAAATACAGATGAACACAGGTAAATAGGTAGACGCACTTAAAGAGTAAACACAAAAATCCCTTAAAGAGTTACAGGAAAATACAACCAAACAGGTGAAGGAATTGAACAAAACCATCCAGGATCTAAAAATGGAGCTAGAAAGAAAGAAATCACAGAGAGACAACTCTGGAGACAGAAAACCTAGGAAAGAGATCAGGAGCCATAGATGCAAGCTTCACCAACAGAGTACAAAAAATAGAAGATAGAATCTCAGGTGCAGAAGATACCATAGAAAACATTGTCATAACAGTCAAAGAAAACACAAAATGCTAAAAGATCCTAACCCAAAACATCCAGGAAATCCAAGACACAATGAAAAGACCTATACCGAAAGATAATAGGTATAGAGGAGAGCAAAGATTCCCAACTTAAAGGGCCAATAAATGTCTTCAACAAAATTATAGAAGAAAACTAACCTAAAGGAAGAGATGCCTGTAAACATACAAGAAGCCTACAGAACTCCAAATAGTTTGGACCAGAAAAGAAATTCCTCCTGTCACATAACAATCAAAACATCAAATGCACAAAACAAAATATTAAAAGCATTAAGGGGAAAATCTCAAATAATTCTGATAGGTAGACCTATCAGAATTAAACCAGACTTCTAGCCAGAGACTATGAAAGCTGGAAGATCCTGGGCTGATGTCATACAGACCCTAAGAGAACACAAATGCAAGCCCAGGCTCCTATACCCAGAAAAACTCTCAATTACCACAGATGGAGAAACCAAGGTATTCTATGACAAAACCAAATTTACCCAATATCTTTCCATAAATCCAGACCTTCAAAGGATAATAAATGAAAAAACTCCAACATAAGGAGGGAAACTACATCCTAGAAAAAGTAAGAAAGTAATCTTTCAGCAAAACTAAAAGAAGATAGCCACATGAACAGAATTCCAACTCTAACAACAAAAATAACAGGAAGAAACAAGGACTTTTCCTTAGTATCTATTAATATCAGTGGACACAAATCCCCAATAAAAAAAAAGACTAACAGACTGGTTATGTGAACAGGAGCCAACATTTTGCTGCATACAGGAAAACCATCTCAGTGACAAAGACAGACACTACCTCAGAATAAAAGGCTAGAAAACAATTTTCCAAACAAATGGTCCCAAGAAATAAGCTGAAGTAGCAATTCTAATATTGAATAAAATCGACTTTCAACCTAAAGTTATCAAAAAAGATAAGGAGGGACATTTCATAGTCATCAAAGGTAAAATCTACCAAGATGAAGCTTGAATTCTGATCATCTATGCTCCAAATGCAAGGGTACCCACATTCATGAAACAAACTTTACTAAAGCTCAAAACACACATTGCACCACACGCAATAATAGTGGGAAACTTCAACACACCACTCTCAGCAATGGACAGATAATGGAACAAAGAAATAAAGACTTTTTAGAGTTTAATGAAAATGAAACCACAACATATCCAATCTTATGGGCCACAGTGAAAGCAGTCCTAAGAGAAAAATTCATAACTCTGAGTGCCTCCAAAAAGAACCTGGAGAGAACATACAACAGCAGTTTGACAGCACATCTGAAAGCTATAAAACAAAAAGAACCAATTTCATCCAAGAGGAGTAGATGCCAGGAAATAATCAAACTCAGGGCTGAAATTAATTAAGGGAACACAAAAAGAACTATACAAAGAGTCGACCAAACCAAGTACTGATTCTTTGAGAAAATCAACAAAATAAATAAACCCTTAGCCAGACTAACTACAGGGTATAGAGATAGTATCCTAATTAACAGAATTAGAAATGAAAAGTGAGATATAACAACAGAAACTGGAGAAATTGAAAAAAATCATCAGATCTGACTACAAAAGCCTATAGTCAACAAAACTGGAAAACCTGGGTGAAATGAACAATTTTCTAGACAGATACCAGGTACAAAAGTTAAATCAAGGTCAGATAAACGATCTAAACAGTTCCATATCCCCTAAGGAAATAGAAACAGTCATTAATAGTATTCCAACCAAAAAAAGCCCCAGACCAGATAGGTTTAGCGCAGAGTTTTATCAGAATTTCAAAGAAGACCTCACACCAATACTACTCAAACTATTCCACAAAATAGAAACAGAAGGTTCTCTACCCAAGTTGTTCTATGAAGCCACATTTACTCTAATAGCTAAACCACACAAAGACCTAATAAAGAAAGAGAACTTCAGACCAATTTCCTTATGAACATCAATGCAAAAATACTCAATAAAATTCTCACAAACTGAATCCAAGAACACATAAAAAATGATAATCCATCATGATCAAGTAGGCTTCATTCCTACTTGCAGGGATGGCTCAATATATGGAAATCCATCAATGTAATCCACTATATAAACAAATTCAAAGAAGAAAACCATACATTTCATTAGATTCTGAGAAAGCATTTGACAAAATTCAACACCCTTTCATGATAAAAGTCTTGGAAAGATCAGGTATTCAAGGCCCATACCTAAACATAGTAAAAGCAATATACAGCAAACCAGTAGTCAACATCAAACTAAATGGAGAGAAACCTGAAGCAATCCCACTAAAATCAGGGAATAGATAAGGCTGCCCACTCTCTCCTTACCTATTCAATATTGTACTTGAAGTCCTAGCCAGAGCAATTATACAACAAAAGATCAAAGAAATACAAAATGGAAAGGAAGAAGTCAAAATATCACTATTTTCAGATGATATGATAATATACTTAAGTTACCCCAAAAATTCCACCAGAAAACTCCTAAACCTAATAAACAACTTCAGGAAAGTAGCAGGATATAAAATTAACTCAAGCAAATCAGTGGCTTTCTTCTACACAAAGGATAAATGGGCTGAGAAAGAAATTAGGGAAACAACACCCTTCAAAATAGTCACAAATATTATAGAATACCTTGGTATGATTCTAACTAAGTAAATGAAAGATCTATATGACAAGAACTTCAAGTCTCTGAAGAAAGAAATCGAAGAAGATCTCAGAAGATGGAAAGATCTCCCAAGCTCATGAATGGCAGGATTAATTTAGTAAAAATGTTCATCTTGCCAAAAGCAATCTACAGATTCAAAATTCTAACTCAATTCTTCACAGACTTAGAAAGACCAATTTGCAAATTCACCTGGAACAGTAAAAAACCCAGGATATCGAAAACTATTCTCAACAATAAAAGAACCTCTGGTGGAATCAACATCCCGGACCTTAATCTGCACTACAGAGCAATTTTGATAAAAACTGAATTGTATTGGTACAGTGACAGGCAGGTAGATCAATGGAATAGAATTGAAGGCCCAGAAATGAACCCACAAACCTATGGCCACTTGATCTTTGACAAAGGAGCTAAAACCATTCGGTGGAAAAAAGACAGCATTTTCAACAAATGGTGCTGGCTAAACTAGCAGTTAGCATGTAGAAGAATGCAAATAAATCCATTCTTATTTCTTTGTATAAAGCTCAAGTCCAAGTGGATCAAAGACCTTCACATAAAACCAGATACACTGAAACTAATAAAAAAGAAAGTGAGGCCGGGCAGTAGTGGCACATGCCTTTAATCCCAGCACTTGGGAGGCAGAGGCAGGTGGATTTCTGAGTTCGAGGCCAGCCTGGTCTACAGAGTGAGTTCCAGGACAGCCAGGGCTACTCAGAGAAACCCTGTCTTGAAAAAAAAAGAAAGGAAGGAAGAAAGAGAGAGAGAGAGAGAGAGAGAGAGAGAGAGAGAGAGAGAGAAGGAAAGAAAGAAAAAAAGAAAGAAAGAAAGAGGGGAAGAGCCTTGAGCACATGGGTACAGGGGAAATTTTCCTGAACAGAACACTAGTAGCTTATACTCTAAGATCAAGAATTGACAAATAGGACCTCAAAAAATTGCAAAGTTTCTGTAAGGCAAAGAACACTGTCAATAGGACAAAAAGGCAAACCAACAGTTTGGGGAAAGATCTTTACCAATCGTACATCCATCCGAAAGAGGGCTAATATCCAATATATACAAAGAACTCAAGAAGTTAGACTCCAGAGAAACAAATATGCATATTTTAAAAATGAGCTACAGAGCTAAACAAAGAATTCTCAACTGAGGAATACCTAATGGCTGAGAAGCACCTAAAGAAAAGTTCAACATCCTTAGGCATTAGGGAAATGCAAATCAAAACGACCCTGAGATTTGGCCTCAGACCAGTCAGAATGGCTAGGATAAAAATCTCAGGTGACAGCAGATTCTGGGGAGACTGTGGAGAAAGAGGAACACTCGTTCATTGCTGGTGGGATTGCAAGCTGTTACAACCACTCTGGAAATCAGTTTGGCGGTTCCTCAGGAAATTGGACATAGTACTACCAGAGAGGACCCAGCTATACCACTTCTTTGCATATACCCAGAAGATGCTCCAAAATGTAATAAGGACACATGATACACTATGTTCATAGAAGCCTTATTTTTAATAGCCAGAAGCTGGAAAGAACCCAGATGTCTCTCAATAGAGGAATGGATACAGAAAATGTGGTACATTTACACAATGGAGTACTACTCAGTTATTAAAAACAATGAATTTATGAAATTCTTAGGCAAATAGATGGAACTAGGAAATATCATCCTGAGTGAGGTAACCCAATCATAAAAGAACACACATGGTATGTACTCACTGATAAGTGGATATTAGCCTTGAAATTCAGAATACCCAAGATACAATCCACAAACCACAAGAAACTCAAGAAGAAGGAAGACCAAAGTATGGATGCTTCTATTTTTCTTAGAAGGGAGGATATAATACCCATGAAGGGAGTTGCACAGACAATGTGTGATGCAGAGCCTGAATGAAGGACAATCCAGAGACTGCCCCACTTAGCGATCATTCCCATATACAATCACCAAACCCAGACACTATTTTGAATGCCAGCAATTGTTAGCTGACAATAGCCTGATATAGCTGTCTCCTGAGAGGCTCTATCAGTGCCTGACAAATAGAGAAGTGGATGCTCACAATCATCCATTGGACTGAGCACAACGTCCCCATTGAAGGAGCTAGATAAAGGACCCAAGGATCTGAAGAGTTTTGCAGCCCCATAGGAGGAACAAAACAATATGAACTAACCAGTACCCCCAGAGCTCCTAGAGACTAAACCACCAAAGTTCACAAATGGTGGGACTCAGTGCTTCAGCTGTATATGTAGCAGAGGATGGCCTAGTTGGTCATCAATGGGAGGAGAGGCTCTTGGTTTTGTGAAGGCTCGATGCTTCAGTACAGGGGAATACCAGGGCCAGGAATTGGGAGAGGGAGGGTTGGTGAGCAGGGGGAGGGGGAGGGAATAGGGTTTATTTTTCAGAGGGGAGAACATTTGAAATGTAAATGGAGAAAATATCTAATAAAATAAATAAATAAAAATAAAAAATAAAAATTAAACCTATCTGGTCTAGGTAGGGTTTTGTTTGTTTTTGTTTGTCTGTTTTTGTTGGTGTTGTTGGAAGATTTTTAATTACTATTCTGTTTCTTTTGTGGTTATATAACCACTCAGATAGTTTACCTGATCTTCATTTAGCTGTGTTAATTGTTATCTATCTAGAAAATCACCCATTTCATTTAGATTTTCTAATTTTGTGAAGCACATGTTCTTGAAGTAAGACCTAGAGACTCTGAATTTCCTCAGTGTGTGTTGTTTTGTCTCTCTTTTCATTACTGATTTTGTTAATTTGTGTACTGTCCCTCTTCCTTTTAGTTAATTTGGCTAAGAGTTTGTCTATCTTGCTCATTTTCTCAAAGTACTAGCTCCTGGTTTTTTTTAAATTATTCTTTTATGTCCTATTTGTTTCTGATTGATTGATTGATTGATTGATTGATTGATTGATTTCAGGTCTGAGTTTGAGTTTTCCTGTCTATTCCTCTTGGGTATGTTTGCTTTTTTTGTTCTAGAGCTTTCAGGTGTCATTTTAATTCACCAGTATGGAAGAACTCTCCAATTTCTTCAGGAAGTCACTTAATGTTATAAAATTTCCTCTTAGTACTGCTTTCATAGTGTACTATAACTTTGGGCATGTTGTTTCCTCATTTTCCTTGAATTCTAGAAAGTCTTTAATTTCTATTTCTTCAATGATCCAATGATCATTGAGTACAGAGATGTTCAGTTTCTGTGGGTATGTAGGCTTTCTGCTGTTTCTGTTGTTAAAGTCCAGATGGTTATCTGATAAGATGCAAGGGGTTATTTCAATCTTCTGTATCGGCTGAAGCTTGCATTGTGACTGAGTTCATGGTCAGTTTTGGAGAATAATCTGTGGTGGTGAGCCAAGGTGTTTTGTGTTTAGGTGAATTGTTCTATAGATATCTGTTAGGTCCATTAGAATCATAACCTCTGTTAGTTTCTCCGTTTAGTTTCTGTCTCAATGATCTGTCCATTGGTCAGAGTGGGGTGTTGAAGTCTCCCACTATTAATGTTGGGGTTTAATGTGTGATTGAAGCTTTAATAATGATTTTCTTTGTACAAGTATGGGGCATAGCTATTCAGAATTTAGATGCCCCCTTGGTGGATTTTTCCTTTGATGAGTATGAAGGGTCCTTCCCCATCTCTTTTGATTACTCTGTTTGAAAGTCTATTTTATAATGTACTAAAATGACCACACTAGCTTGTTTTTTTATGTCTGTTTGCTTGAAAAACCTTTTCTAATGCTTTATTCTGAGATAATGTCTGCCTTAGTTGCTGAGATGTGTTTCTTGTATACAGCAGAATGATAGATTTTGTCTATTCATCCATTCTGTCTTGGTAGATATTAATGACCAATGATTGTTACTTCCTCGTTTTTGGTGTTTGTGGTGATAGTGTGTGTGTGTGTGTGTCTGTGTGTGTCTGTATCTGTGTTTGAGTACAGTGAGTCACATTGGTTTGAAATTTTCCTTCTAGTATTTTCTGTAGGTCTCTGCTAATGGAAAGATAGTGTTTAAATTTGGTCATGGAATATCTTAGTTTTGCCATGTATGATAATTGAAAGTTTTGCTGGGTAGCTGTGGTCTCTTAGAGTCTGCAAGACCTTTGCCCAGGACCTTCCTTCTAACTTTTAGAATCTCAGCTGAGAAATCGCCTGTAATTCGGATAGGTTTGCTTTTATATGTTACTTTGCCTTTTTCACTTGTAGCTTTTAATATTGTTCATTTGTTCTGTACATTGAGAGTTTTGATTATTAAGTGGTGGGAAGATTCTCTTTTCTGGTCCAATTTGTTTTGTGTTCTGTAGGCTTCTTATATATTTATAGGCATGTCTTCCTTTAGGTTAAGGAAATTTTCTTCTATGTTTTTGTTGAAGATTTTTTCTGGGCCTTTGAGCTGGGAATCCTCTCCTGTTCCAAATATTCTTAGGCTTGGTCTTTTTATAGTATCCCAAATTTCCTGCATGTTTTGTGTCATGAATTTTTTAGATTTTGCATTTTCTTTAGCTGATGTATTGATTTCTTCTACCATTTTTTCTATGCCTGAAATTCTCCCATCTCTTGTATTCTGTTGGTAAGGCTTATGTCTATAGATCCTGTTCTATTTCCTAGATTTTCAATCACTAGGATTGCCTCCGTTTGTCTTCTTTTTTATTGCTTCTATTTTCTTTTTCAGGTGTTGGACAGTTTTATTTGTATTTTTCACCCATTTGATTGTATTTTCCTGTACTTCTCTGTATTTATTTGCTTTCTCTTTTGATGCCTCTGTTTGAATGTATTTTCCTGTATTTCTTTAAGGATTTACTTATTTATACTTTAAAGGCCTCTATCACCTTTATAAGCCTGGATTGAAAGTCATCTTCTTGTATTTCAGTTTAGTTAGGATATTGAGGGATTGCTATGGCAAGATAGTTGGGCTCTGATGATGTTATATTGCCCTGGTTCTTGTTGATTATGTTCTTATGGTGTCTGGTTATCCCTGGTGTTGGCTTAATTATCCTGATGTTAGCAGGTCTTCTTGGTAAGGCAGGGGGAACCATGGTCCAGACAATGGAGGACAGGGTACTCTGTTGGTTGTGCCTTACTGCAGACCCCAATGGCAAGGGATTGGAGGGATAATGTTCTAACCTGGTAGTTCTTGGGACCTCTTCAGGCCTCTATGGGTAAACAGGACACACCCGAGGCCCCCACAAAGCTCCTTAGAACCAAAGGACGAGCCCAGAGCCAATCAACGGAGTTCAAGGAACTGCCAGCAACTTAACTCTACTACTTGTGTCTTAGGTAGGTCTTACCTGGAAGGGATTGGTGAGCAGGGTTTCAAGCTGGTTAGCCTTGGACCTCCATAGATTAGCAGAATGCCCGTGGATCCCCACAAGGCTCCTCCAGATGGAAAGATGAGCCCAGAGCTAGACAATGTGAGTCAGAGGTCCACATAAATTTCACTTCTGCCCCATTTCATCATTTTTTCAATGAACTTGTACAAGTGTATTGGAGCCTCACTCCTCCTAATGAAAATGAAAACATGGGTACTAGCAAGAAAAGGTTAACAAATGTGCGAGTTTAGTATAAAAACACTTAGAACAGAAGCCTGTAATGCCTGTAAAGTTAATATTGAATGCATTTTACTTGAATTAACGTAAGCTTAAACCTGTCTACACATAGATTTTTTAAAAATATTTATTTTTTTATTTTATGTATATGAATACACTATAGCTATAGAGATGATTGTGAGCCATCATATGGTTGCTCGCTCTGGCCCCACTCCCTCCAGCCCTGCTTGCTTTGGCCCCAAGAGTTACTTATTGTTATATGCAAGTACACTGTAGCTGTCTTCAAACACAACAGAAGAGGGCATCAGGTATCACTATGGATGGTTGTGAGCTACCATGTGGTTGCTGGGATTTGAATTCAGGATCTTTGGAAGAGTAGCCAGTGCTCTTAACTGCTGAGCCATCTCTTCAGCCCCTAAAATAAGATTTTAAGCGAATTTTACATTGTTATTGCTTTATTATTATTATTATTATTATTATTATTATTATATGTCTATGCATGAAGTATGAATAAGCTGTGAGTAAAACCCATGGGAAAACTTTGTGAATTTTGTTTTCTCCTTCCTTTTTACATGGATTCTAGGGATTGAACTCATGGCCCAAGGCTTGCATGACCAGCACCCTTATCTGCTGAACTGTCTCACTGACTCCTATACTTAAGATTTTTATTTGTGATTTTCTAATCATTAATTATATTTTATAGGTTTTAGTCTCTTTTATTGCCTCTTTCAATTGTATTTTGTTGCTCAAGATCAAGATATTTACATGTATGGTTGAATTTTCTTCTGATTGTTAACAAAGTAGATACAAACAATTTTTATGAAGATATTTCTCACATTCTATTTTCCAGGTCATAATATTTCTCTTCCTCTAAACTATTGTACATAAAATTATAATCAGTCCAAAGAAATCTTGTTGGTCTGATAATATTCTAGCCTGCAAATTATGCACTTTATTGGCATACAGAATCCCATGGTCATTTTGGCTTTTGAGTGTTAAATGAATTCATTAAAGTTACTCAATGATTTCGCCAAAGTATTTGCTGATTGTTCAAATTCAGAAGATTAGATAAGCTTTGATGAAATAAATTTCTAATGTCACACTGTACTACAAGCCATCGATCTCAGCTTTACTTAGACAGAACTAATGAGATTCTTCCCAAACTTTTAAGTGTTTTGTGTAATGTTAGTAAAGGAACAGACTTTGGAAGAATAGTAAACTCAGAATTTTTATTAAGTGTTCTTCCAATTTAGATACGCAAAGTTTAGGATTATTCTATTAGTGTTTATTTGAGGAGTCACATATTCTGAAATATTAAAGCAGAATCTTGGCTGCTACTCAATGGTGCTTTTTCTTATCAAATGTAAGTGAGAAAATGGCTTAGATAAAATATAAAAATCTCCTCTTAACGAAACACTAGCAATTTTTATAATTATGTGTTGAATTCCTTAAGACTTTGATTAGAGAGTAGGAAGATGGTTCAGTCAGTAAAATGCTTGCTTTGCATGCATGAGAACCTAAGTTTGTTCCCAAGTACACTTGAGAATGTTGGGTATAGTAGGCTATGTATTTAAAGCCAGAGCTTGGGAAGCAGGCAGAAACTGGTCTCCAGGTTTCCTGGGTCAACCACAGTAGCCGATTAGGCAAATTCCAGGCCAGGGGGAGACTTTGTATTCTAGTTTGCTTCTCTGTGCTGTGATAAAGCAGTGACCAAAACAACTTTGGGAGGAAAAGTGTTCATCTATGTGATAGGTTACAGTTCATTATCTCATGACGGAGGGAATCAGGGCAGAAACTCAAGACAGAAACCTAGAGGCAGGAAATGAAGCAGAGACCAGAGAGGAACAGTGTGTATGGTCTTTTTTGCAATGGCTTATTCAGTTTGATTTCTTTTTTTTATTGGATACTTTATTTATTTACATTTCAAATGCTATCCCCTCTGGAAACCCCTATCCCGTCCCCCTTCTCCTTGTTTCTATGACGGTATGAGGGTGCTCCCCAACCCCCTACCCTCTCCCACCTCACTGCCCTGGCATTCTCCTACACTGGGGTATTGAGCCTTCACAGGACCAAGGGCCTCTCCTCCCATTGATGCCATCTTCTGCTATATATGTGGCTGGAGCCATGGGTTCCTCCATGTGTACTCTCTGGTTGGTGGTTCAGTCCCTGGGAGCTCTGGGAGGTCTGGTTGGTTGATGAGGAAATGGCAGGATCTTTGATGACTGAGTTCCATTTTTCATTGAATATAAAAATATGAACCCTCTTTTGGTTACCTAACAAACTAAGTTGCTAATTCTGCCCATAGCCTTCTATGAAAAATCACAAAAAATGCTAATCAGTAAAAGTAAATGAAATGTCTGGCCTGGTGTCACAGGCCTGTGATTTCAGGAATTCAGGTCATCCTCAGCTACATATTAAGTTGGAAGCCAGTCTAGGCTCCATGGGACTCTGTCTCAAAACAAACAAAGAGAGAGAAAAGGAGAGAAGAAGAAAAAGAAGGAGAAGGAGGAGTGGGAGAAGGAATGAAGGAAGAAAGAATGGAAGGAAGGAACAAAAAGAAATTAAAGAGGAAAACTGGAAGAACTGAGCAGGGAGCTTAATCAGAACTAGAAAGCTTGGTTGGGCAGGATTTGTTTGATTGCTGTTTTTTGTTTTGTTTTGTTTTGTTTTTTGTTGTTTTGTTTTGTTTTTGTTTTGTTTTGTTTTTGCTTTGAACCAAACACAAGGAAGAGATTCTGCTCAAACAGTCAGACTCTATTTGCTTTATGATATGAGACAAACAAACCTGCAGCTGGGCTAAGCAGAGGGGTTTGGAGTCAGACTGTGGACTACACGCCTGAATGTCATCACCTTGAGGGAAAAGAAGGTTAAATTGCTCAAAAGAAGAGAAAATATAACCAGGCATAAAGGCTGGACTGAGCAATTGCTCCCTTGGCACAAGGCTGAGTTCTCATACAGCCTGAGCATAAGGAGAACTTTTCTAGGATGCCAGTCTTCCTATAAAAACATACAACATTTGTGGTTCAGAAATCTCTTGCCAATACCCTGTACTGAGAAGAACCAGGGGTTAATGACACGGAGCCTATAGGTGATGCCAGAACCTCCTTCAAACCCTGATACTGTGTGCCATCTAGTTTGGCATCCATATCCAGAAATACCCCCAATGTCCCTCATACTCCACATCCTCTTATTTAAAAAGGACAGCAATTCTGCTTGCTGTTTCCAATTGGCAGTGGATATTAGAACGAAACAGAGCTGACAGAAGTTCCTCAAGAAACAAGAGGAACCTGAGGAATTACCAGGGAATCATAGCTATAGCAGGAAGTAAGCCTAGAATGTTCTAGAAAGCCAACACACATACTATAACTTAGTCTGCCTAGCAGAAAGTGAGGATTGAACAGAGAATTTTTTCATGTGAAGATACATTTAACTGACTCCAGAGATTCAGCCAGGAGGCTTGTAATCTACTTTCTTCTCTGGGATCAGAGGTTAAGAATCCATTCCAATTAGAGACAAAATAGCATTTCAAAAATACTTCTGAGGAAATTCAAGGGGCTCCAGAATGTTAGGGTGGGAAGCCTGTAGCAGATTGTTTAAGGACCTTAGTTGTTTTTCTAATGACTCTGAGTAAAATATTGACCTTATTGATTGACACCAAATTACTAACTGTGATGAGGTATGTGTTTAAGAACTAATAAATGTCCTTTATTAGAGAAATTGAGGGGTTATGAGTTGAAGTGTTAATCTTCTTTGTTAGCACTCCAAATGACAATCTCCAGGGCCATGTCCTTTCCATTAATGGGGACAAAGATGGGAGCTAGATAAGCCTTCTACAGTCAAGCTCACATTTTTTTGATCTGGCCATGTTCTTTAACATTCTTCATTTCCATCTGCTCCCTTCATCTAAGAAGTAGGTGCTGTAACCCCACAGAGCTGCTTTTGACAATAGTGGGTCAAGCACAGAAATCACAGATCCAAATCTGGTGTGCAATGAAAGTCAGGAGCTATCTTCACTAGAAAGATGTCTGTGCAGAGCAGGAGGATGCTCACACAGATCAGGTGACTGGCGTTTCCCTAGACTCCACTCCTCTGTTTTGTTACACAGTTCCTATTCACCGTGCTCAGAGAGCACTGACCAACAAGAAGGAGCCTCACAAACACTGGTTCCTTATCTTTTCATACTTATCATCGAAACCAGTCCAGTCTTAGGTGTTTTGAATGTGTTCATGCATGCAAGCATGCTCAAAATGAGTCAACAAAGCTTGCTATATGATTGGGATTGCCTCTTCTCTCCAATAAACATGACAAGAGATGTGGACTAGAGAAAATGTCATCAGCTACCAGTTACCCAGCATTTAATCAGCTCATGCACAGTAACTGCTTGGTAAATGTCAGTTGAAGGAATCAATCAGTAGCTTGTCATTAATATCTTGTATGTTATGTTCTAATAGATTAAACACATCATCACTACTAAACAAGTTGATAATGTCTTCGAAGAGACAGGAGTCATTCATATAAAACAATCAGTGGTCACATTTGCAAAGTAAAGGAAAGTGGATTGACTGGGGAAAACTCCAGGCTGACTGCTATTCTGTATCACAAGAACAACTTAGATTGGTCTTTCTCTAAGTGAGGTGCATGGACATGTTGATTCTGGTGTGTATTTGTAACATTTGAGGGGTGAAGCCAGGTAAGTAGTCACATCTCTAAGTCAAAGTTCTAAAGAAAAGCTGGAATCAGGTGGGTTAAGATAATGGAGAGAGTATGTGTGGTTATGGGACAGCTAGAGGTTACAGAAAAAGGAAAACCTAACAACAATACTATTAAGGAGTTTGTTAGGGCAACATAGGAATGTTGCTGTATTCAAGAGTTGTACTGGCAGACAATGGCCATCCTGTTCTTATCTCATGGAGACTCTCTGACCCAGAGCTCCAAAATCTCTCCACCCAGCTGACTAAGTTCCCAATGGTGGGTCACTACCATGCCAGCCCCAAACTACAAAACCCCCATGGCCATTTGTGGTGCACATCTGGCAAACCCATGCTTTTCCACCTTACCTTTCTCTCTGGAACCCAGTCAAACCACCATATGAAGGAAAATACCACACAAACTTAGTTCAGAAACAATGGTAACTCAGTCGCTGGGTGCAACAATTAGAATTCTAATCTTGTAAGCCATATTAAATGTAAATCCTCTGGTGGTGAATCCTGGCAGATCCACCATTGAAACCAGGAGACTCTAGCAGCTACATCTTTTCCTTATGCTATCCCCACCCCAAAAGCCCCCAACTCTCTACTGCTTCCTCTCTTCCTCTGTCCAACTTGGAAGTCCTGCCTACTCGCCCAGTGGTTGGTCCATTTATTTATTCAGGGGAAGGTTCAAAGAAGTCACCTGAGTACATCACTCAGTCCCCTTTCCAGACAACCCCTCCTGAGAAAGTGGAATTCACATCAAAATACAGGCAGCACCAGGGCCATCCAAAATATCTTTGTCCAGCTCATATGGGGTGGTCTTGTTGGTTAGACTGTATTGGCCACACATACTACAGCAGTAACCAATGGCTTTCTAATTAGACTTAAAACCTACTCAATAAGAGGGAGATTATGCTTGGTACCAGAAATCTAGTACCTACTCAGTGCTAGTGAAGTCATGGTTATTGGAGAAGAAACTGCAACCACTAACTTACGAATCAAACATAATTTCTAACAACAATCTATAAACATAGATTTGCCCTTATACCTACAGATAGGTGTAGACTTCATCTCCCATCAATGAAACTTCCCTTTGCAACGGAGGAAGACCACTGCAGCAAACCACAAGCAATCAAAAGGCAGAGTTGTGAAGTTCAGTCCCAATGGATAAACAAAACACCCCTGTATCTTGGGCACAGAGAACATTTTGGGGCAGGGGGTGGAAAGATTGTAAAAAGTTAGAGACTTTGCTATTAGAATGTAACTCTTCCTTTTATCAGTGTCTGGGTGTGAAGAGCAGAAGTTTTTTTCTCAGCTTAGTCTAATAGCTATTTTTAGATTTATGTTTCCTGCTCTTTAGAAAATAAATATCATCTACATATTTATCAGAATAATTGACTAAACAGCTTCTGATAGGAAAGGTGAGTAGATTCCTTACATTATGGCAAAAATAAATTTAGGACAGTTACTAATCAAGTTTTTAAGCTCAGTGAAGTCTGCTTTCCCAAGGTCTTGTGCAGACTATATACACCCTGAACACCCAATTCTTAAACTAATGAAGAAGGATTTCACTGGCTGTAGTTACCAGCAAGGGCCTGGACATTCTTCCCCAACAAATAGGTGTGGGGGAAGTCTTTTTCAAATTAAAGTAAACAAATATATTCTCTATTTGCTTTTAAAATAATGCACTCCCCCCTTTTGTATGATCACTTTTCCCCTAATCATACTTCATGTCATCATTTCTCTGGATCTTTTTCCACCCCATTTTAAATATGGAGGCCTTGCCTCTTACCAGAGAAAAATAGGAAATATACTTCTAGTATTAAATGGAAAGAGAAATGTTTGCACATTTATACAAGGCATGCCCTTTTTAAACAGTGGTGATTTGAATTTATGTTTTTTGTTTAATCTTACTATATTTCCTTTCATTTTATTATTACCATCCTTTAGAAGCCTATTTGTTTTCTAATAAGTGACAGAAAGGTAGAGAATTTGGATAGAAGAGGAGGTAGGGAAGAATTTGGAGGAGTAGAGGAAGGGAAACCAATATCAGGATATATTATGTGAGAAAAAAAGTCTATTTTCAATAAAAATGAAACAAAGAAAAAAGAGTCATGACTTAAGATACTTTCCCCAAGGATCTTCAGATTTTGGGTTGCACTGAAATTCAGAGATCCAGTTTGCTATAAATCATTTCAAAACCAAATTTTCATAGAAGAGAGGTGGACGGCAGATAAGAGAAAGCATCTAGGACAAAATATGTAGGCCACAGTCCATTTACTGTTTTTGCTTTGTTTCATTTTCATGGTTGTTCATTTGGTATGTTGCCCCATGTAAGCTGTGATAGCTGCTATCAGGGACAGTGTATGTAGATGCTAAATGTAACCTGTGCTCTTTGCTCATAGGACTTCTTTGTATCTGAGCTCATCTGAGAGAGCAAGATTCCAACTTTGCTCTATTCATATGAAATACCTAACTTTAAAATAAAACAGTCTGACTTAGGCAGATTTTCTAGTGGGGACTGATATATAGAGAGGAAGGACTTTTGTGTTTGGGATCTGAGCAAATGCCTATTGTTGGTAGTAAAAAACAAAGAAAGAAGTGTGTTTAATGAACCCTTTGTAGTTTTCATTTGTGTTGAGAGATACAGCAACTTCTAAGATGCTTTCTGCGTTGGAAACACTAGAGAAATTTTTGAAATCTTGGTTTCATGGTGCTATTCTGGGAGCTTTGGATGGGTTTGGCTTAAAGCCAGTGGAATGCTTGCTTGCCATGGAGTTTGAAAACCACTGCTGCTAAGTGTGCAGTGTTCATGATTTACCCACTGACCTAATTTCAAGTTACAAGGGACATTATGATTCAAACTACCAGTGGCCTCCTGAGAAAGTGTATTGGGACAGTAGGGAAGGCAAATTCTGATCTCCCAGATTCATATGGAGCGAAGATCATGAATACTAAAAGGCTGGTTGAGGGCCTGAATTCTGAGATTATCACCTAATGTGCACGCGCGCACACACACACACACATACACACACACACACACACACACACACACACACATACTCACACACTCACACACACATATATGTGAATATTGTTTTTTAGTTATTTTACATTTCAGTTGTTACCACTCACTGTTCCCTCTCCCACAATTCCTCATTCCATTTCTCCTCCCTCTTGCCTCTTACAGTATGCTCCATCCCCCAAGCCTCTGTCTTCCCTGGAGCCTCAAGTCTCTCTTCTCCCACTGTGCCTAGGCCAGGCAGATCTCTACTATATATGAGCCAGGGTCCTCAGACCAGTGCATCATGCTCCTGTTCAGCTGCTCAGTCTCTGAGAACTCCCTTGAGTCTGGGTTAGTTGAGACTGCTGGTCTTTCTATGGGGTCACTCTTTCTTTCAACTTCTTCAATCTTCCCCCTAGTTCAACTGCAGGGGTCCTCAACTTCAGTCCAATAGTTGGGTGTAAGTGCCTACTCTGTCTCAGTCAGCTGCTGGTCAAGCCTCTCAGAAGACAGCTATGCCAGGCTTTCAGTTTCATGAGGTCCCATTTATCAGTTGTTGATCTTAGAGCCTGGGCCATTGGTGTTCTGTTGAAGAAATGTCCCCTTGTGGCAATAAGTTTGAGCCTCCTTCCTACCTTCTCTTCTACTCAATTCGGTGTATCTCGTTTTATGTTGAGGTCCTTGACCCACTTGAACTTGAACTTTGTGCAAGGTGGTAAATATGGATGTAGTTCCACTCTCCTACATAAAGACCACCAGTTAGACCAGCACCATGTATTGAAGATGCTTCCTTCCTTCCTTCCTTCCTTCCTTTCTTTCTTTCTTTCTTTCTTTCTTTCTTTCTTTCTTTCTTTCTTTTTTTTACTGTATGGGTTTGACTTCTTTGTCAAAAATCAAGTGTCCATAGGTGTATAAGTTTTACTTCTGGCTCTTCAGTTCTGTTCCATTGATTGACCTACCTGATTCTATTTTCCATTTAATTTGATGTTGGCTGTTGGCTTGGTATATATTGCTTTTATTATTGTATTTGGTAAGGAAATTAACTTATTATATTTGATAAGGAAATTAACTAGAATCTCACATAGTAAGAAAAGAAAAGGAAAGCTTAACAAAGAAGGCTGGAAACATCTCCAAATAAGATGCTGTTTATCTTTCTACTCAGCTTTCCCTGAAAGCAAATGTGTTCATGTTTTCCATTTTGTCTGAAAGGAAAATGAAGATGGACATTCAAAGGTGTGGTACTGTGCTTCCATGGCCAACTGGTGCAGGCTAAGATGTGGTCACAATGGCCTTTTCTGAGCACTAAGATCTAGAGCATGGGCGTGGCGTGGTCATTCTATCCCACAGTTCTTGTTTCTGACTGACTCATTTATGTCCTGTATGTCTTATGTGGGTAAAGCTGTCTTTTGGGATGTGGCCCTATTGGCATGTGTTGTCAATGGTAAAAATTTTCCAAATGGTACAATTTTACCCTACCGCACATACTATTTGAAAAAAAAAAATAAATAAAAGAATGGAAAGAATAGGTACTAAAGAATCAATACACAGCAGTCAGGATGGATTTAGGTGTTAATATTAAAGAAGCATGATGCTTTTACGCACTATAGCCTGAACAGGCAGCAAATATTCTTGTTATAATTGTTTGTTAAGCAAATTGACTTAGGAATGGATGTAGACACAGGTTACAACTCTTTTGACCACCTGTCTTCCCCAGACTGAGTACTGGAGTGAAAAATACCTTGCAAAAGAAATGTTGCATTTTCTAAATTTACAGCTAATTTTCTAATTGATAAATATTTTTCATTATTTCTCAATTTTTCTAATTTTTCTTAAACTGGAATAACTATGAATAATACTTAAGCTACAGGGTGGGTCTGTTACCAAGATTTGAAGGGTAACCCTGTTTCTCTTTGCATTAATAAAGGCAAAGTGACAGTAACATGTATATTTTATTTTCTTTGAATATAGCATGTAATACTCAAAAATTGGGATAAACAGTACTAATTTGTGGAACTGAGATATGGCACATAGTTTACAACTTCTGAAGAGTGGTATTGCTGCATCATTCTTGGGAATATACCCAAAAGAAGCCCTACCATGCCACAAGGGCACTTGTTCCACTATGTTCATAGCAGCCTTATTTGTATAGCCAGAAGCTGGAAATAATCCAGGTGTCCCGTGTCACAAGAATGGAATGTGGTTCATTTACACAATAGAATGCTCCTCAGCTATTAAAAAGAGGACATCCTGATTTTTGCAGGCAAATGGATGGAACTAGAAAATATCATCCTGAGTGAGGTAACTCAGACCCACAAGGACATGCATGGTATGTACTAACTAATAAGTGGATATTAGCTAAATAATAATAATAATAATAATAATAATAATAATAATAATAGTACAGAATGGAATAAACAGTACCCAAGCTACAATCCACAGAACTCAAAAAGGTCAACAAGCTGAAGGACCCAAGTGAGGACTCCACATTCTCACTTTGGAGGGAGAAGAAAGCAATCACAAGTGAGGAGGGAGGGGAGGACCTGGGAGGGAAAGTGGATGGGTCAGGGGAGTTGCAGCATTTTCTCTGTCCAATCACATTAGGGCAGTGACAGGCCTGTGATTGGACAGTCATAGAGAGGTGGAGCTAGAAGTTAAGGAGGGAAAAGGGAGAGAGCAAGAGGTAGCAGAAATCATAATCATGGAGGCCGGAGAAGAGGTTGATTCAGACCCCGAGTGGTTATAACAGCCACAGCTAACTAAGGTTTTTACAAGGTTAGGATAATTTGATTAAAACATTGTCTTTATTATTTGGCTCTGAAATTTTTGTATTGGCATCTTGTAAATTGTGATCTTATTGATATATAAACCTGATTGGATAATTAAGCTTTAAGAGTCATGCTTTTAACAGGTACTAGGCACTAGACACTGATTGTGGGGGTCTAGGGTGTTGTATGTAAGTGAGATGATCTTGCTAGCTGGGAGAAAATAGCAAGAGCCTGCCAGGACGTAGTGATGTGAATGAATACAGTCCTGAGGACCAACAGAAAGAATGGAAACAGGCAACCTTAGGAGGTAAGAGGTTTGGGGGGATCCCTCCAGAATGCATAAGAGACTTGGGAGGTGAGCAACTCTCAGGACTCAAAAGGAAGGACCTTAGATAAAATGCCTGACAGTAGGGAGAGGGAACTTATAGAACCTACCTCCAACAGGAAGACAGGGCATTAAGTGAGGGATGGGGTTGCCATCCCACAGTCACAACTCTGACGCATAATTGTTCCTGTCTGAAAGAATTACAGGGATGGAAATGGAGAGGAGCCTAAGGAAAAGAAAGTTCAGCAACAGACCCAAAGAGGGATCCAGCTCAAGGGGAGGTCCCAAGGCCTGACACTATTACTGAGGCTGTGGAGTGTTCACAAAAAGCAACCTATCATGACTGTCCTCCAAAGACCAAACAAGCAGCTGAAAAAGTCAGATGCAGATATTTGCACCCAACCAATGGACAGAAGCAGCTGACCCCTGCTGTTGAATTAGGGAAGGCTGAAAGAAACTGAGGAGAAGGGCGATCCTGTAGGATAACCAGCAGTCTCAAGTAATCTGGACCCCTGAGATCTCTCAGACCACCAAACAGACAGCGTACACCAGCTGATATGAGGCCACCAAACACATACAGCAGAGGACTGCCAGGTCTGTGTTCATTCAGAGATAATGCACCTAACCCTCAAGAGACAGGAGACCCCAGGGAGTTTAGAAGTCAGGTGGGTGGGGTGTGGGGACATCCAAGTGGAGACAGTGGGTGGGGAGGAGGTATGTGATGTGGAGCAGTAAGAGGGTGACTAGGAGGGGGGAGTAAAATATGGAGTGTAAATAATAAATTTTAAAAAGAATAATACCATTCATCTACTTTATGGTATCAAAAATGTAAAATCTTCAAAAATATAATAAAAAAGTAAGAAATCACAAAAAAAAACCTTATGAAAAATGTAAAGGCCCAATAGGAAAACAAACATAGACACAACTGAACTGTGTGATAGGAACTTTCCTAAGGGTGTGGAAAATCTTTCAGGGAATAGCCAAAGTTTCATAAGAAAGTATGTGTTTGTGTGTATGTGTGTGTGTGTGTGTGTGTGTGTGCGTGTATGTGTGCATGTGTGCATGTGTGTGTGTGTGTGTATGTGTGTGTGAATGTATGTGTGTATGTGTATGTGTGCATGCATTTTATGTCAACATTTCTCTGTAATTAACAAATTATGACAGAATGCCTGTATATGAATTTTCTCCTTCCTAATAAAATCTTAAGAGTATTTTACTCTAAAGAACTGATACTCTAGAAATTGGAAGAGTAACCAATAGGATAATACCTACCTTATTAGGCTCCACAGATTGTATTGGGGTATATTAACAAGCTCCCATTAGAAATAATTATTCATTCTAATGCTAAAAGTGTCAGCTTATGTGGTTCCTCCCATTCTTCTTGGAAAACACCATCTAATGAATCTTGATTGTGGTGAATATGTAAAATGTACTTTGTGTTCTCTTAAATCCCTGTTCTATTTTTGGTTTTGGTTCATTACTTAATCATCAATTCTGTCTGAAATGTTCAAATTTGTGGGCAGAAAATTTAAAATTGACAAAACGGTACAAGATTTGAGTGAAATAAATATATAATTTTGAAATGCTATAAAGCTGAGAACATTTCTATATTTGAATCTAGTCTTACTCAGGAAATCGCCTATACAGACAGCTTTAATCAGAGCCATTGTCTGGAGAGATGATCACTGAAGTTTCACTTCATACATCCCAACTCAATTGACTTCCATGCTTCTTCTGGAGGATTCTCCACAAGAGTCCATGTGGTCCTCAAGACGTACTAGAAAGTCACCCAGCTAAAAAGCAGATTGTTTTGTTTTGTTTTCTTGGTTTTGTTTTTGATTTTTGTGAAATATGAACTTTTTAAACAGAATGTGTTAGACACTATCCCATGTCACCCAAAGCTGCCTAGATGCTCTTCTGTCACAGACCATGCTTACTGTGGAATGTCCCTCAAGCTTTCTCAATATTCCTTAGCACTAACATGGATGTCCTGGATGCCTTTTGAATTTGTACAAGAGACAAAGAGTGTAAAATTAACTTTAAAGTTAACTATAAAGTTGTTACTGAAGTATAAGCACTTAAAATAACTTGAAACTTGTCCCCCAGATTTATTTGGAATAATGGGGAAATAATTTTAGCATCAAAACATCAGCATTCCAATCATTGCTTGGAAATTTACTAAATATAAGACTTTGACTAAGTAATTTAATTTTCTTGGACATTCAAGTTCTTCATTTAAAGAATAGAGGTGGCATTAGCCAAAAGGCTTGCCATTGAATTAAATAACAACAAACCCCTCGTCAGCATAATGTATAGTGTACTGTGGGCAGCAGGGAAAGGTTCATCAAATCTAATGCCATTTCTAAAACAAAAGAGCTCTAACACTCTTATTTAGTATGGATTGTTGTAGCAAATATATTACCAAATTGTCTCACCTGAAATATGATGCCATATCTATGCTAATTTACTCACCAACAAAGCTTATACTCCATCAAGATGTACTGCCCATATCTTTCTCTCTAAAAAGCTGTTGTATCTACTTTGCGCTGTACAGCAGCTTCTCTTAAACTATGAGAAAAATGACTCAATTCTGAACGTTTTCTTTAATGATGAAAAAAGCTGATTTGGTCATATGATTCTGTGAATTTTCACAACTGGATAAAAATGGAGGAATTATCAAATTCAGTTCTCTAAAGCAGAAATAAATGTACTGTTTTTCTTAAATGTTCTGTAAAACATGTAGTATGTATATCCTACCTTAGTTTCTTGACAGTAGAACATCATGGGCATTTCACTAAAGAAATAAAATCTGGATGGAGACCACCCTTCTGTCTTACTCTCCTTCTATATCTTAGCGACTCTATTCATGATCCTAAGATTTTTGAGCTTAGTATTTTGAAAAATCTTTATGTGTTTTGTCACTTCCAATGAAAAAGTTGATCTCACATCTGTTTCTGTTTTAAGAATACGTCACTCTTTTTTTTTTAAGTTAAGTAAAAATTAAAGCATGAAGGAGTCAGCATTCTGTCTGGAAGATCTGCTGTGTGTGGTGGAAGCCGAGTGTGCTATTGAGTAGATTCACAGTAGATGCTTGATCTGCTAGAGCCTTGGAGAGCCATTCCCACTTTCAACTTCATTCAGAGCAGTTTAGTTCTGAGAACATTGCACCTTTTCCAACAGAGACACTCATCAACACTTCAATCCAGACTTGCTACCAAGTTATTGCTATCTCATGCACCAAAACCAATGTGGCTTTCACGGTAATTCACTTAAAATTAGTGAGCATTTGCTGAAGGGTCATCTCATTAGTTCTGCTTTGAAGACAAGCAGAAAAGTTTTATTTCAAAACACCTTCAAGGTCAGAATGATGGGACAAGACAGAGATTTTATGTAGCAGAATGTCCATGGTACAGCTCCAAGAATCATAATAAACCAAAGTTGAGACCTGCACACTGAGGACTCGCATTTCACTAGTAACAACAGAAGTTACTATACAGAAGTGCATCAGTAGGATCAGGTGAGAATGCCTATGACATGCAAAAAGCAGCCTTTCTTAGAACAGACTGCAATATCTGCATCAGTCACCATATTTACAATGATGTTAAGTGAATAGAAAAGAACAGTGTGTTCATGAGAACACGGGCACTTTTGTATGCATTTGTTGGGGAACTAGAGAAGCAGGTAGACATGAGGGATATTGACAGCATAAAATAAAATAAAATAAAATAAAATAAAATAAAATAAAATAAAATAAAATAAAATAAAATACCCTTTCCTGAATGCTGCCTCTCTGTAGGTAAGTGAAGGATGTGGGAGAGAAAGGTACCTTTTATCAAAACTCCCTCAAGGTCCTAGTATCCCCAACTACCCCTCCACTGCAGTTACTTTTCTGAATTATACTTTATATAATATTCTTCTCTTTAGTTCCATAACATAGCAGATTAATATAATTCCAGTACCTATTTGGTGGGTAAATATTATAATATAGTATAATTGATTGTAAAACAAAATTATTTTACAAAAAATAAAACATTACTAGCATACCATCCCCCACCATATTGGCCTTTTTATAGCTCACCTAATAGAATTCTCAGAGTCAGTGGCAGAGAGTTCCAAAACCCCAGAACAGAGACTCTCACACCTAAATCGGCTCTCATGTATTGAACTGTATAGTTGGTACCAGGGACAGTGTATATCCCCCTGTAAGCCTCACAAACTCAGATAAGCATGGTACTGGTAAACAACCAAAAGCTATCAACTATGTGTTTTACTCTGTGTCCAAGGCATAATATGACCTAGAGTTGAGGCTGCTAGTTTTTATATTTCATCATTTTCTAAGTGACTTTAAGTAGTATGGGAAATCACCCTATGAATAAAAAGAAGTAGTTAGAGTTTAGACTTTGAAATTAGATATTTTTTGCATAATAGTGATGAACAGAAAAATGAGATTGTTTTTTTCAAGCTACTAGGTAATAAATCTATTAATGAAATGATGCACTTACTTTACATGGGTAATAAATCCATTAATGAAATGATGTGCTTATCTTATACCTGGGTTTTCCTATAGCCAAGATAATAGAGAAATGTGATAAATACACAGCTCAAATCGATCTATCTACATATATATGTGTATTTAAAGAGAGATGTATATGTAAACACACATATACACATATATAAAAACAAAAGTATGTTCTTTTCAGTCAATAAACTCTAGAAAGAATGAATGAATTACTAAAGAGGCATCACATGAATTACAAGACTTTCTAGAAAATTACTTTCTTTATAGTCTTGTAAATCATTCTCTATGTGCATGTGCCTTTCTCACCCTTCTGTGAAAACTGAAGGAATAACATTAAATGTTAACTCAGTAAACCCATGTAGGTAGAAGATTAACATAATTCTGCCTGAGAAAACCTGAACTTGAACCCACTGGATATATGACCTCAGAGGCACAAGTAATCCTAGAAACAAACAGAAATATAACATTATGCTTTCCAATTACTTTTAAATAATTTCTATGAAAGTAATAATACAAAACTTCATGTTGTTACCACATGATCATATTATAAGCTACTGACCATGTTATTCCAAGGCTGTATCTGTATTTTCTTTTCAGTATTAATCTCTTTCCATTTCATGTGTTTTCCATTTCAGTTAACAGTGAGATCACATTTATTCATACCTAGTTGGTCCTCAAATATTTATATCTAAAGTAGGACCTAAATAAAGTTCATTGCATTTGATTATTGGGTTCCAGGAGTTTTTAAATTAAGAGGTAAATTTTCTGAAAGGACATGAGTAGTAGTTCTTCAGAGTGTTCTGTCCCAAATATGTCTAGTTATTCAGGATATCTAGTGTGTACAGAGAGAGTCCCCAGACAGTGATGACCTCTCCCGCCCATCCTGGTCTCAGCTAGGGAGTAGCTCTCCTCTAACTACTAAGAAGCTAGACTTCAGCAAGTGAAGCTATGCGGGAGTCTCAACTGCAGACAGGTTAATCTGGGCCATTGTTGGTTTGGGAGGGACCCCTCCCAGGAGTTTGTGATTAGGAAACTGGATTCAGGGGGAAAGGGAACCGGGAGCAGCAGTAGGCCAAAATTAAAGCTGGAACTAGGTGGAGAGCTGTTGACTGGATCAAGTCCAACCCTCAAAGAACATGAATCAGTGGCAGTGATGACCAGGGTCTGGCTTTCAGACTGCCCTTAAATGGGAACAATGAGTTCATCTGAAGATAAAGTTCACATTCCAGCAGTCCTGAGAGGGGAAGGAACTCCCTTCTGTCTGTGTTAATAGCTGCGTTCTCAAGTAGCCTTTTCATAAGGGTCTAATTTACTCAAGGCAGGTAGCCTACTCATGTCTGAATGTGCAATATTTTGTACAGTGCCTGGTACAATTAAAGGAAAGACTTCTAGACATGTCGAACACCCCACCCCACCCCGAATGACGATGAACTCTGTATCAACTTAAACCCAAACAAGAAGGGCCCATATGCATGTGTAACCCACACTGGGGTAGTGCTACTTGGATCAGAGAGAATGCGTTCTGCTTTTCAGCCATGTTATAGATACATGGGCCCTGGAACCCACTGCTAAAATATCCTTGAGCGTTCTTGTAGAACTTGAGCTGACCTTTCTGAAAGTCCAATTTGAGGTTTCCCCAGAGATGTCATTGTTTGCACCCATGTCATAAGGATCACTGGTTTCAAGGGTCATAAGTACAGCATGGACCATGGATCTGGATACTCATATGGAAATTCCTAGGAATCCTTGAAACTTGGCATGGAGCTAGGAGTAGAAGGAGAGATACTATAGGCTTCAGGCCTCAGCTCCCCCAATGCAGTTAAACTGTAGCAGGGAACTCGGAAAGCACTGAGTTCTCTATCAAGCCTCTCCTTCCAGTTTATTATCTAGGAGCATTTATAAAGGTAGGAGGCTCTGCATTTTATTTAATGACATTTTCTCTTCATTTATATCAGGTGCATATTTACCATTTTCACTTGGGTCCTTGTCTGCAATCACTAGGAGAGAGCCTGTAGCAAGTTCATCCTGCTGGAGAAATCTTTCTTCGGGGAAATGGTTTTTCTTACTTCAGTTTCAGTGAAGTGTTTAATGCCAAACACTGGAGCGGACTTCTCTGAAGTGAGCACAGGCCTGAGATGTTGACCAAGTGCAGAGGGATTCTACAGTTTCTAGACACTACCTTGATCTTGAGCATATACTCCTGTTAGTAAATTGAATATAACCCTGAGAAAGCACATGGATTATCCTAAATCCCATTCCATTTTGTTTCTATCCTGGTCTTGGTAATTCCATTGCTACTTTGATATCCAGCAGAACAGTAGAAGAAATACAAAGTCTGGAAAAATATAAAAGCATACAAAGAGAATTCCAACATATGATCCCTTTGTAATGGGTAGGTATGATGACAATAAAATGGGATATTTTATTATTTCCACTATTACAGAAATACTCGTTACTTTTTATTTTCTTCTGAAAGCTTTTGATGAAACTTGATTAAAGATTGATTTAGGAGATACTACAAGTATCTAATCCAAGTTAGATTAACAATTAGAAAATCATATACTAGAGGAATCTTTTGGCAAAGGGAAAAGAAAGACAACATTTCTAGCTTGTCAAACATACATTTTTTTTTAAAGAAACTTACTTTACTTTCATATAAAAGTGTGTTTGTTTGTTTGTTTCTTTCTTTCTTTCTTAACAAAACCCAGAATTACACGTCTTAGCCATATCAGAAACACTTCTTTTAAGAATATTGTAGGGAAAAAAGATCATGTGGAAGCAAAATTCAATACCTAGTTTGAAATGCATTTCTATGTTATAGGTGATACCAGAACAAAAGAACCCAGAAAACAGGGAGAATTTCCTTTGAAGTGTTCTCAGAAAGAAAAAAAAAAGCCTCAGGACCCAGATCAATGCCACATCTCCCTCTCTTCCTCTTCCCTCCCCAGACAAACCAGCTCATGGTCCTCAGAATAATATTTCACAGGGAGGCTCCTAAGTGAAAACATCCGAACCATGGGAACCGGATCCCTATTGCCAGCTTGACATTTCCAAAGGGCATTTAAAGACATCATTGTTTGTTCCCAGTGACTAGTTAATTGCATTTTGATTTGGTAATTGCAAACAGATCCCAGCCTCTCGGCACTTCTACAAGCAGAACAATCTATAACGCAGTGGAACCAGGGTTCCACTCACCAGTTCCCAAAGAGGTACATGTGATATTCCCAAATGACTTTCTGCTGTTCGACTGTCAAGGTTAGATCTGGATTGTTTTTCGTTAACTAACAATGATCATTACTTATTCGGCCTTTTGAGAGATTGCTCACTGGTGGTGGCAGAAATGAAAAAAAAAAAAAGCCAAAACCACTTTCATATTATATCATTTCACACAATGTATTACTTACATTTTCATGCATCTCAGATCTGGAGAAAGAAAGGATGCACACAAGAAATGAAAGCTTATTATTCTTGCATTGGAAATACAAAGTATTTATTATTAGCATTTATTAGTTTATAGCACAAACTATAAACTTTATTTAAGAGGGCAACTATCATAGCATTTGCAGCATCTTTCACAGTACAAACGATTAGTTGGATTAGTAGAAATCAAAGAGAGAAGTAACTGAGGCTTTCTATACACAAACAGAAGCCGTGGACCACTGAGAGCAGTCAGCAAAATGCAAAAGCAGCAAAGGCAGCACAGACATTTGCTGTTTAACAAAAGCCAGCGTTAAAACCCAACCAACATACCTGTGACTTACCGCATAAAGGTCAACAATGGGCAAATATCATCCATGATACTGAGGTCAGAAAGTGGTTGCTGATGGAGGTAGTAGGAGTCACGTGGCAGAATAGAAGAACATCATAGAAACTTCTGAGTTCGACAGGCTGGTCAGGGTGGTATGTACCCAGCTCTGTACGAACACAAGAAACCATCAGTCCACACAATGCTAATGTGGCTGAATATATGCATTTCATGTTAATATTCTATCTCAATTAAACAATGAAAAAAACAAAGGAGTCAGTTTTCATTCGTTGCTTTTCTTTAGTTCTTCTCTTGTACTCTTTGGCATTTCCCCATTTCTTCATTGTCTGTCTTCCACTACCTTCTCTTCATGTCTCAAAGAAAACAAATCAAGAAAAATGAAAAATCAGATGGATTTGTCAGTGAATGAATGTGATTCCAATATGGTTTTATTTCTTTAACAAATGAAGGAATAAAATTAGTCAGCATTTAAACACCCTAAAGCCTTGCCTAATATCCTTATTTGTTGACATCAAAATCATAAAATACACACTCCTGCCATTATTTTACAGATTCAAAATTTTTAAAGTTTATTCAGAAAATTTAAATGACAACTTTAGACCATAGTAAAGGTAAAGCCTTATTTATAAGCAGAGTTATGATTCTAACCTAGGTGATCCATGAAAAATTGTTAAATAATTTTATTTTTATACTTTCTAAGGAAGCAATTACCTCAGTCTTGAACAAACGCAAAAACACTGGTGCATGTGCGCTTAACACCCATAAGAAATTATTGATAATGCAGTCTCACAATTACAAAGATAATTTTGATCATCATTATATATTTTATTACATATTCATACACATAACATTTATATGTACATAAAGCTAACATTTATATAAATAATCTCTTTAACTTGATCACTAAATTGTGCAATTTAAAGTTCTCTCACATACACTCTCAGGACACTCTAGCTTCATTAACCTCTTGAAGTTGAGATTACTTCAGGTGGTGTGAGATACCTAGGCTTCATCCCAGTGGTACATAGTCTTTAACAGCCGAGATCAGTTCTTCAAAAGTGGTGAGCTAAAAATGATTTCCTCCTTAATGGTCTCAGTCCAGCTTTCCTACTGCATCATTCAATGTCACTCAGGCCGGTGAGATGGCTCAGCAGGGAAAGGCTCTTGCTGACAGAACTGATGACCAGGGGTTATTCTGTAGAACACACATTCTGGAAGGAGAGAAACAAATGCCAAAATTTATATTCTGACCACATGTGTAGTGTGGCATGAGGGAGTCCAGGCACATGCATATACACATGCACATATAAGTAAATAAATGTAAAAAAAAATGAAAAATTTTAACTTTATTATTAAATATGTTTAAATAAAGTTTAAAACATTTTAAGTATAATTCCTATTAACACAGTAATCATGGATATACATTGCTGTTTCTTCTTCAGAATATGCATTTTATTTTCTACACTGAATCCAATCTTCAAGGTCTTGATGGCATCTCAAGGTATCACTAGAATGCTAAAGTGGGACCATGGGGTCAAAAGTTAGGAAACTTTGCTTATGAACTCTGCATTTTCCACTATGTCCATTTTATTATGTTTAAGAATAATAGTTACTGGGCAGTGGTGGAGCATACCTTTAATCCCAACATTTGGGAAGTAGAGGCAGGCAGATTTCTGAGTTCGAGGCCAGCCTGGTCTACAGAGTGAGTTCCAGGACAGCCAGGGCTATACAGAGAAACCCTGTCTCAAAAAACCAAAAAAAAAAAAATAAAGAAAGGAAAGAAAGAAAAAATAGTTAGCATAACTATCCTCAGAGAGGTTCCATCCAGCAGGTGACCAAAACAAATGCTAGACCCATAGTCAAACATTAAACTGATCTCAGGAAGTCTTCAGGAAGAGTTGGGGAAAAATTGAGGGATACAAAGTGAATTGGGGATTCCATACAAGAACCAACAGAGTCAACTAACCTGGACCCTTGGAGATCCAAGAGACTGAACCACCAGCCGAAGAGTACACAGGGGCTGGCACTAAGCACATATGTAGCAGATGTGCAGCTTGGACTTCATTGAGTTCCCCAACAACTGGATCAGGGGCTTACACTGACTTTTGCCTGCCTACTCTGAATCTGGATTCTGCTTCCCTACTTGAACTGTCTTGTCTAACTTCAATGGGAAAGGATATACATAGTCCTGCAGTGATTTGAAGTACCAAAGTGGGCTGGTTCCCCTGGAGGGACCTCCTCCTTATGAGAGATGAGGGGGAGAAGGATGGGGACAGGGGTCCTGGGAATGGGGACTGGAAGGGCTACAATTGGGATGTAAAGTGGTTAAATAAGTAAATAGATAGACAGACAGACAGATAAATAGGAAGAAAAGAATAATATTTATGCATGGTGGCAAACATCTGTAATCCCAGGTCTTGGAAGCTGGGTCAGGAAAAGCACAGATTCTAGGGAAGACTGGGATAATCAGAATGAGGTCTAGCTCATAAAAAAGAGAACCACAGGAACAAAAGAGAGAATACCAAGAACAAATTTAAGAAATCTCTGCGACGAACAAACACAAAATAACTTCATGATCTAAATCACTCAGTTTCCCCATGATAGTCTACAGTGCACATGAAATATTTAAGTTTGGAGATGGAGTTTCTACAATATGAGGACCAGTTCAGGGATAACTTTTTCCGTAATGATATTTCCTCTCATAGCAGGCGAGAGGGCAGCACAGAGTATCAGAGCTGTGCATGAAGAGTCTTGACTAAAACTATGTACACAGCCAAGCAGTCTTTGTTAGGGAATGAACTGTGGATTCATGTGAGTCAATAGGTGTGTGATTCTTATACACTAAAGAAATGAGTGGAAATACTAATGTGATTATTCTATAGCTTTAATGTAAAATGGGAAGGAAATAAAAATGAATATAGTTGAAGCTGCTCATATAAAAATGCACATGCTAGAACTAGCAATACGTGCCCAAATGCCTAATTCCTAATTATTTATTTTCAGTTTATTGAATTAAAAGGCAAATACAAGACACTTGCAAGTGATTAAAATTCTCAAAAAACAAAATGATAAAACCATAGTGCATTGCCAAATCCAACTTTTAATTGTTTTTCCTTTTTTCATGATAGTAAAGTAGGGAAATGAAAAGTTTAAAGTCTCTCTAAGTCCTAACTTGACCACTTCATAGCTTTATGTTTCTAGACATGTTCCTTCACCTCTCTAAGCTTCTGCTTCTGCTTCTTCATTGTAAGCAAGGGTGATATTGGCTTCCCTGTCCTGGAACACTGGGTCCAATAAGTACTCCGAGTAAGCATTTATAAACCTTTCAAAGATATAACAACAGGTGAAGATAAATATGATAGTTTAACTTTGGTTCTATATATAAATAAAAAATCTCTTCAGTTATTTATTTTTGGTAAGTTACTCTTTAAAATGGATAGCATTAGGTTCTTTTCTTATATTCAGTTTTTATTCATAATCTTACACTTAGCTCTTTAATCCAGGCAGATTTGAAAAGAAGTAAGGAAAAGCTCAGAGTCAGAGAACCATGATGAGAGCACAAAAGTTGTGGGATATTGTATATTCTTACATAGCAAAGCAGAATAAAGTTATGATCAACACAAGCTTAACAAACAATGTATTTAAATACATCCTGATGATTTGTTTCAGTCTCCTTTACACCTTTAAGTAATCTATTAGCACCTCAAACACTACATCAATTTTAGTCACTTACTAAAAATGAATTTACTCATGTTGATTGCCTAAAGTCAGCAATTATACCATACTCATTAAATAATAAAGAAGTAAACAAGCCAATAAGAGGATTCATGAGCTGTAGGACAGTGAGTGTTTAGTTCATGTGAGACCCTGGATTCCATCTTCAGAAGTATAGGATAGGGAGGAGAGAGAAGGGCAGGAAGGAAGAAGCAAGAGGGGGACTGTAAATGAGAATGAATCTATAAATGTCCACTTGCATTCCAAATCAGTTTTCTTATTTTGGAGTATCACTTTTGAGAGTAACATCTTCCTCATACTTCCATCCAATTAGCTGTCAAGTTCAATAGGTATTATCTGCATACAGGCTCTTGTATCACCTACCCACTTCTATCCTTCCAAATATTGTGGTTCAAATATCATTGTTTCACATATAAAACACATGAGATATGCTTTGTACCTCCAGAATGTTCAACTGGAATTCTCTCCTCCCTCTCTCTCTCCCTCTCTCTCTCCCTCTCCCTCTCCCTCTCCCT
>NW_022196914.1:50914353-50915976 GCF_008632895.1 Mastomys coucha
GTGTGTGTGTGTGTGTGTGTGTGTTTAGTTTTTATTTAAAAGCTGTAAGAAAGCACAGACAACCACTGGTTTTAGCCTTATAGGGAGTCCAAGGGAGGGGATCAATTGAGCTCATGACTGCGAGTCATGCTGCATAATAAATCACATGTCAAAAGTACTAATGGTTAACCCAAAAGCAATACTTGCTGTTCTTTTTTTTCTTAATAAACAAAGTATAGAGAAAAGGAATGGTAATTTTTTAATGTTTAAGTTGGTGCCACCTTCATGTTTCCTTGACTAAAAGTGTGAGTATGTGATCAGTCATCAATACTCTTCAGTATGCAAGTAAATGTGAAAAGAGATAAATGGGTGAGTAAAGGAGAGAAAAGAAGTCTAGTGTTCATGAGACACAGGAAGAGAAGATTTCAATAAATCAAATTTAAAAACCAGGACATAGAGCCAAAGAAATTTAAGTAGAACAATTATGTAGATTTCAAACTAAGAAACTAATTTTTGATATGGAAAATGGATAAGTATGGCTTTTGATAAAATAAAGGCATAAAAGTCATGTAGACACATAGTTAAAATAGTTTTTCCTCACCTCATGTTTGCTACCCTTGTTAATATGCTGCACAGTAAGTTAAAGATGCCCACATATTTCTCTTAAGTGAAAGCAGAGCTTTGCAAACCTGAAAGGACAACAAGGAGCTTCATTTAACAATACAAAGAAGAGGGCAGAGTGAGGTCAGACAAGTGTGGGCAGAGTTTGGCCAGTTCCTGTCATGGTACAGAAAACAGCATTGGTTGGCTATGAGCCTCTACTTCTGTATTAGGTACTGTCAGAGTCTCTCAGGAGATAGTTATATCAGGCTGAATTGTTCTTCCTTCAGTCTCTGCTCCATAGTTAGTCTCTGCAACTCCTTCCATGGGTATTTTGTTCCCCCTTTTAAGTAGGAATGAAATGTTCACATTTTGGCCTTCCTTCTTCTTGAGTTTCATGTGGATTATGGGTTGTTCTTTGTGTAACCCGAACTTCTGGGCTAATAACCGCTTATCAGAGAGTGCATACCATGTGTGTTCTTTTGTGATTGGGTTACCTCACTCAGGATGATATTCTCCAATCCATCCATTTCCCTAATAATTTCATAAAATTCATTGTTTTTAATAGCTGAGTAGTAGTCCATTATGTAGATGTACCACAATTTCTGTATCCATTCCTCTCTTGAGGGACATCTGGGTTGTTTCCAGTTTCTGGCTATTATAAATAAGGCTGCTATGAACATGGTGGACAGGGTCCCCAATGAAGGAGTTAGAGAAAGGACCAAAAGAGCTGAAGAGTTTGCAGCCCCTTAGGACGAACAACAATATGAACTAACTAGTACCCTCAAAACTCCCAGGGACTCAACCACCAACCAAGGACTATACACGGTGGAACTGATTGTTCTGGCAGCATGTGGATAGTAGAGGACTGCAAAGTCGGTCATCAATGGGAGGAGAGACCCTTGACCCTGTGAAGGTTCTGTGCCCTAGTGTAGGGGAATGCCAGGGCAATAAGTGGGAGAGGGTGGGGTGGCAAGCAGGGGGAAAGGGGAGGCAACAGGAGTTTGTTCTTGCTGTTTTTTGTTTATTGGGTTTTTTTTTTTG